>NW_013655347.1:133794-146294 GCF_000499385.1 Eimeria necatrix
CCCGGCCCCCCCCGGCGCCCCCCCCCCTGCCCCGACTGCCCCCCCGCGGCCAACAACATGCCCCCCACAACCCCACCCATGAACACCCCCCTCGCCGGGGCCCCCATGATGCCCCCCATGATGCCCCCCGCACGCGGACTCGGCACTGAGCCCCTCGGCATGGCCATGGGCATGGGCATGGGCCCCATGACTGGCTACGGCTACCCCCCCATGATGGACTCCACGCCCGACTTCCCCGCCTTCAACGAACCCATGGGCTACCCCACAGACCCCATCAACTCCATCCCCACCATGAACAACATGGAAACTCCCTTCGAAAACACCAACTACCGCAACCTCGCCCCCCTTGACATGCCCCCCTTCTTCCCTGACACCCCCATGAGACCCACCACCATCCCCACCCCCTTCAGCTTCGTCCCCACTCCTCCGTAAGTCCCCCTTAATAATATTAATAATAATAATTATTATTATTATTATAATGAGCTGCGTTGGTCTGCGCGGCACTCGATTTGGGCTGCTTTCTGCTTTTGGGAACTGCAGGATGGCTTTCTAAAGGCTCGAAGTGGACACTGCTCGGAGTTCTCCATTAACTAGCCCGACTCTGTTATTTCATTTTATTTCCATTTCCCATTTCGCTCTTTTGCGTGGCGCTCTGAACAGAGCGGGTCGGCCTTCGCGAACCGCGAAGGCAGAACCCTCAACTTCTTTTCTCAATCTTTCAAAGCACTTGGGTGTGAACAGTGGCACGGCTAGTTGAATACTCAGTGGCTAGCTGCTTTCTGGAGTAGACTTTAGACCCTAAACCCTCATATTTGCAAAAGAAGAGTACATAATGGACTTTCAGAAGTGAAAATGTACTTCTATAAGCCGCAATTAGGAAGTCGAGAGCCATGAGCAGGACTGCTTGCGATAAAAGCAAGAAAACGCCTTCTGGAACTTCGGCTTCTTGCGCATGCAAACCAAGAAAGATATGAGCTGTTGACAGTTTGAATAAACAGATACTTTTGTCTCAGGAAAGAAGAAAAGAGTTCAGGGAATACAACTTCTTCTTCCCTTCGTATCTGGAAAGTGTCAATAGCCGGGAGGATCAGCTGCTGCTTCGCACATTCCGATGCAGCTTTCTTTTTGCACGGACTGCTGCTTCTGAGAATGAACTTTGTTGCACTTCGCTTGCAGGACAAAGTATGAGTTTTAAAGGTACAAGTCTATAGGTAAAAACTCAGCCGCATCTACTGATGTGCTATATTGCTGCCTTTTGCTTCTACAGAAACTGCACTGCCCTTGCCGGCCTGGCTTCTTTGAATGTTAAGAAGTCCAGATGCACACATATATTAGAAAGATTTCACATTTACATAAATTAAACCAATCATACATTCATTTGAATTGACACCTCGCACTTTGTTTCATGTTGTGCAAAACGAGAAGTGCTCATCTGTTTGATTTGTCTGATGCAACAATTGAGTTCACGCCGAGCTGTTTCTCTTTAATTCGCCTTTTTAATCGGGGAAATATTATTTGCAATTAAGATTTCAGTTTTAAAATCTCGGGCTTGTGCATAGTGCGTTTGATCGGTTGCTGCTGCACTTGGCAGTTGATGCAGCTGCGTCCTCGAGAACCAGCAAAGCCGCCAATACAACAACAGGTATTCCTAAAAACAGTTTTTTTCACATTTAAAAAACAAAAAGCAGCATAAAGAAATACAGTTTCTCGTTCGAGGAAGATATTTCAAGTAGCCGGTGCAGCCTGACTCTGTAGAGTCTTCAGCAGTTTCAGAAACAGAACACCAAATGCAGCAGATTCTCTTGAAACTCCGTGGAAACTGAAAGCACACCTCCTTTTTAAAGAGGAAAAGGGAGTGGGGAATGCACTGAATAGTACAATATGAAGTTTTCCTTAGTTTGAATTCACATGAAGAGAATGCGAGCACGATGAAACACGTTCGGAACAGACTCAGGAGGCCTCTCCTTTCCCCTTTCCATTTGAATTTATATTCTTTGTATTTTATTTTGGGTAATGGGACTGGAAAATCTGGTTGTCGAAGCACAAAGAAAGGAGCGAGAAGTGAAGATGAATCTTCGTGGTGCTCGTGCACACTCGATCGTTGCTGCTGCCAGCGGGTATTTCGAACCAGAGTCAGCACACTACACTTTTTGTTAAATTTTTCGGTTTTAAGTATTTTAAAAGGCGAAGAGCTGCACGGAAGTGTTCAGGAACATGGATTTTGGAGAGCGCATCAGCGCGGAAGGGAGGAGTGGCGCTGCGGCGGGGAAACTGCCCGAAAGTGTGTTGTCCTTCGTTATTTCTGTGTTAAAAGGACTCAAAAAATAAAATAAAGTTGAATTTACACTTTAGTTAGAGAAAGGAGCGCTGCTGCGGGTGAGGAGCGAAGATGTCGCGTTTGGACTTGCAGGTGACCCGGGGTGCGCGCTGCGGAGCGCGGCCTGGGGCCGGAGCGGGGAAAAAGCCGGAAAAGAGAAGAGGAATTAAAACAAAAGGGGAAGTTGAAGAGATATGCAAAAGGAGAGAAAGAAAGGGTTTTGTTTGCGTCGAAAGATAGCGAGACGGCGAGCGCCTGCGGCGCAGGCACGCACCGCCGGGCGACTGTGCAGGCTGCTGCGCCTCTCCTCCCCGCGGGGGGGGCCGTTCGGCGGCTGCTTTCGAGCGGAAAGCGGGGAAAGTTGGCTGCAGTTTATGTTTTTGTTGCGTTGAGAAAGAAAAGGCAAGTCGAGGAGCAAAGGCAGCAGCAAGCATGGCGCGCGCAGCGGCAATAGCCGGCTTCCTGGCCCTGGCCGCGGGGCGGGGCGTTGCACTGCCGACGGTGAACACGGCGGCGCACCCCGTGGAGTGGGAAGAGGCCGCCACAGCAGTGCCGACTGCAGCACGAGAAGCTGCTGCTGCAGCAGTTTCGCTGAACGAGGCCATCAGCAGCAGCAGCAGCAGCAGCAGCAGCATTCCGCGGATGGTGGAGGCGGCGAGCGAGCCGCCGCAGCAGCAGACCGCCGTGCAGGAGGCCGTCTTGGAGGCGATCATGCGGGAAATGCAAAACATTTTCCGAAACACTTTAACAGTTCCTGGTTGGGAGACGATGGACACTGCCGCGGACTCGGTGCGGCAGATCGTGGCGCGCGTCCGCGAGCGCCTGACCACTGGTCTCGCGGACACTGACACCACTGGTCTTCCCCTGACCACCGCCGCAGCCCTCCGCGGAGTTACTACGGACTTTCTTCGGGAAATTATGGTCCAAGAAGCTGTAATTGAGACTCTTTGGGCAGTGCTGCGGGACGCACAGGCCCGGCCGTGGGCCGCCAGCGAGCAGCAGGCGCTGCACGTGGCCGCCGCGCAGGCCGTGCAGGGCTTTCTGGAGCGCATGCAGGACCGGCTGAGGTCCACTGGTTTCTCTGAGGAGGAGATCTTCCGCCTGATGCCTCGCCAGCGGTCTTGCGCGCGCGAGGGGGCCCCCGGGGGGCCCCCCGGGCTCTTCGAGGCCTGCGCGGAGCCCAGGAACCTGGGCAAAAGGGGGGCCCCCAGCTACGGGTACCCTCTCTACTACCCCAGCTACCACTTCCCAGCCTTCTACAGCTACCCCGCCTTCGGCTGCAGCAGCTGCAGCAGCAGCTGCGGCTACTACGGCGGCTGCGGCTGCGGGGGCCCCTACTGGTCCAGCTGGGGGTACTACAGGGGCAAGCACCGGCGTCTGGGGGAGGGAGAGGTGGCCGAGCCCATCCCGGGGGCCCCCGGGGGCCCCCCGGGGGGCCCCATGGGGGCCCCCATGGGGGCCCCCATGGGGGCCCCCCCCCTGCTGGGGGGCCCCAACTTCGAACCCGCGGGCTTCCACCTGCCCGGCGAACAGCCCCGCAGCCTCTTCAGCAGCAGCTTCTACCCCGCCTTTTACCCCTCTTACAGCTACAGCTACAGCTACCCGTACAGCTACAGCAGCAGCAGCAGCAGCAGCTACAGCTTCCCCTACAGCAGCAGCAGCAGCTACAGCTTCCCCTACAGCAGCAGCTACAGCTACAGCTTCCCCTACAGCAGCAGCTACAGCTACAGCTTCCCCTACAGCTACAGCTACAGCTACCCCGCCTTCTATGGGGCCCCCCTGTACCCTCTCTACAGCTTCCCGCTGCTGCGCTACAGGGCCTGGGGCCCCTGGCGCCGGCTGGAAGTCCCGGAGCTTTCTCCCTCTCAGCAGTCCACTGCAGCGCCTTCTGAGGCCTCCCCCTCCACTGGGAGGTCCACTGGTCTCTTCCGGCGCGCCGGCGTGACCACTGGGGTGACCAGCGGGGTGACCACTGGGGTGACCACTGGGGTGACCAGTGGTCACACCAGCGGGCAGTACTACAACGCCCACTCCCAAGTGCCCGCTGAAGCTGCTGTTTACTCCAACGAGCAGCAGCAGCAGCAGCAGCACGAACAGCCCCTCTGGGACACTTCTTACAACTGAGCAGCAGCAGCACACACCGCCACCAGGCGGCGCTTTCCAAACAACTCTCCTTAATTCCTTCCTTTTCTGCAGCAGCAGCAGCAGCAGCAGCAGCAGCAGCAGCAGCAGGGGCTATTAGGCGGGGCTTGAGCTTCGAAAGGGCTTTTAGGCTAGTTTAGTTCACTGCTGAGCTTTTCAAATTAGTTCAAATTAGTTTTAATTCAAATTAGTTTTAATTCAAATTATTTTAATTCAAAAAGAATTATTTGAAATGAAAATAAATTAAAAACTTCGGAAAGAAACGAAACGGAAATGCAGCAAAGGCTGCAGCAGAAGAACTGGTGCTGCACACGTCGAGAAAGCAGCAAAGTTCAGAACCAAATTAATGCACAAGACAAAAATATAAAATATAAATATAAATATAAATGTAAATATAATTAAATATAAATATAATTAAATATAATTAAATATAATTAAATATAAATAAAAATGAAAAATAATAAATATAATTGAACTTCTTTTGATGGCCACTGTCTTTGTTCTGGTACTTTCTAATCGCGGGCTTTTCACTAAAAGCCAAACTTGAATATTGAACTAACTGGACCCAGTCCTGCTGCTGCTGCTGCTGCTGCTGCTGCTGCTGCTGCTGCTGCTTCTGCTGCTGCTGCTGCTGCTGCTTCTACAGGTATTGAAATTTGAATACAGTTCTTAAGATAACTTCTGCTGTGGTAGACAAAGCTGCACGGAAACGCTGCAGCAGCGGCGGGCTGCTGCGCAGGCAGGCGTGCAAGAAGTGGCGATCTGTGGGTTTTTTTTGGCTTTTTTTTCGCAAATTGAAAATAAAAGCAAAAAATAAATGCAAAAGAATAAAATGGAAAGAAAAAGTTGCAATTTGGAGGGTTTGGAGGCGAAAAGCTCGCAGTTGGCGCTCAGATCCGCTGGCTGAGGCGCTTGGCCACGGTGCGCAGGTGGCTGTACACCTTGCCTTGCGGCTTTCCCAGAATCAAAGAACAAATGGAATGTCTCGCCAGTTTTATGCATTCAAAAGATCCCAAAATGTGAATTTTTCTTCCTGCAATTACTATTCGAGTTCGGGTGGCGTTTTCAATGGCGAAGCGCGTGGAGCCGTTGCGCCCAGTCAGCCGCCCGATGCACCTGCGGAAACCTCGGGAAAGCGCAGCCATTTCGACTTCTTTCGAATTTCTTTTTCTTCTTTTCGAATTAATTCCACAAATTGAAACTATTCGACCCTTTTAAATCCAAAAACGACACAAAAACACCCCCAAACACTGCAGCAGCACCGCAGCAGCAGCAGCAGCAGCAGCAGCAGCAGCAGCCGCCTCCCCAAATTCAAATTCAGCCCAGCCCACCAACCACACCCACCCAACTTCAAACCAAACAAATAAAAAACAATAAATAATAAATAAATAAATAAAATAAATAAATGAATAAATAAATAAATAATGAATGATTGAGTTGCTGCAGCTGACCGGGAGAAGTGGGCGCCTGCGAGGCGCTTGACGTCTTGGACTTCGAAGGACTCCAAGTACATGTCTTCGAGTCTCAAAAGGGCCATCGCGTCTCTGAGTTCGAATCCCAAGAGGAAAGCTTTGACATAATCTGCAGCTTTGGCGAGTCTGGAGAGGTCATCTCCCTGCTGCAGCAGCAGGGCCCCCGCAGCAGCAGCAGCAGCAGCAGCAGCAGCAGCAGCGGGGGCTGCCCGCAGCTCCACGCACCGCCGCCGCAAGTTCATCCGCACCTGCAGCCGCAGCTGCAGCACCAAAGGCCTTATCAACTCCACCCATTGCTGCCGCAGCGGACTCAGCCGGTGCTGCGGCACTGCCAGCCTCCGAATAAAAGCATCTTCTTTATTTGCTGCTGCTGCTGCTGCTGCTGCTGCTGCTGCTCTTTCCTTCCTCCGGGGGGGCCCCCTCTGGGGGGCCCCCCCAGGGGGGGCCCCCGGGGGGGCCCCCGGGGGGGCCCCCGGGGGGGCCCCCTGGGGGGCCCCGTCGGGGTGCATGGGTTCGGGTTCGGAGTCGCTTTGGTTTGCTGCTGCTTCCTGGGGGTCCAGCCGGCGCAGCAGCTGCGCTGCTGCTGCTTCCATTGCTGCTGTTCCCGCGTCCGTGAGGGCCCCCTCTGCTGCTGCTGCTGCGTCTTGGGGGGCCCCCCCCCCCTCATAGGGTACAGCTTCGGGCCTGCTGCGGGGGCCCCTGCCCCGGCGGCGGCGCACGGCGGTGAAGCCCTCGGAGTCCATTTCAAGTTGGGCAAAAGTGGAGAATTTCGAAAGCTTTTTGCGGCTTTTATTTCATAATTCTCTTTTTAAAAAGTTTGGACTTGCGGGGAATCGAAAAAGGAGAACTTTCGAAGCAGAAGGAAAGACTTCAGCCAGACGGGGGCCCCGGACTTCAGCCGCCAAGTGCCCCGCTGCAGCCCTCAGGGGAATATTTGCTTCAATAGTTCTCTCCAATTCAAATTAAATCAAATATTCCACTTTTTAAATCAATTTCCACGCAAAACGTCCATTCTATTCCGCAAACAAGACCCCCACACTCTGGGGCTGGCGCCCGCGGGGGCCCCTGCATGTACACCGCGACAGGGGGGGCCCCGGGGCCCCCCTTGCTGAACCCTCGTGAACGAAAGCGGAAGAATTCTTCACTTTCTTCCTCTTAAGTCAAATATTTGTCTAAAATTTGTTCTTTTATTTCATTTTGGAAATAAAAATAGGAAAAAAGGTATAATTGAAGGCCCCCTTCGGCCGTTTGCCTGCGGGAGCTTCTGGGGGCCCGGTGTCTGTTGACCTTTTCCGTGGAGCTGCAGTGTACTCATCCCCCCCTTTCCTTCCATTTTCATTTATTTCTTTTATTTCTTTTATTTTATTTATTTTATTTATTTTGTATTTTAAATGCCAAAAGGATTTTCTTTTCCCGTTTTCCTGGGCCTCCTCAGCCCTCTTCCTCAACCAGCAGCAGCGCAACCCGAGATGGCGAGCAGTTCATGAATAAGGCGCCAAGTTTGGCGCCTTCTGCTTTATTTTATTATTAGTTTCAATTAATTAATTTATTATTTATTATTTTTTTCTTTTTATTTATTTTTAAACGCGGAACTCCATGAGGGCCCTCCATTCCTCCCTTCTGCGCTGCCGACGTATACAAGAGGGGCCCCAGCCCAGTACCCTTTCCAGCCCCTGGGGGCCCCCAAGGCCCTGCCCCAGGGGCCCCCTGGAGGGCCCCCCGGGGGGCCTTTGGGGGGGCCCCCAAGGGGTTCCTCTGGGGGGCCCCTTGGGGGGCCCCCTGGGGGGCCCCCTGGGGCCCCCAGCCCCTGTGGGGGCCCCTTGGGTACTGCGGGGAAGACAGCTGCGTGCGGGCGGCTTGGCTAGCTGCTTGCTGCGCTGCAGCAGCAGCACAGCTAGCTGTGCTGCAGTGCAGCTAGCTGCTACTCGCCCGCAGCTGGCAGAAGTTGCTGCTGCTGCTGCTCGGCTGCAGCAGCTGCAGCAGCGGGGGATGTTCGAAAACAGGGGCCCCTGGCAGCGGCTGCTGCAGCAGCTGCACAGGTACTCTGTGCCGCTGCTGGCTAGTGGGGAGCAGCAGCTGCTGCAGGTGTTTGCTGCTGTTGCTGCAGCAGCAGCAGCCACTTCGTGCCCCCCGCCGTCCGCTTATGAACTTGCTGCTGTGCTGCTGCAGCACCTTGCAGCAGCAAGTTCTGCTGCAGCATTTACCCCCGGAGGGCGGCTGCTGCTGCTGCTGCAGCTGCAGCAGCTAACCCACCTCAGCAGCGAAAGCAGCACTTTCGCTCTGCTGCAGCAGCAAGCCCTGCTGCCCATAGTGCCGCAGTGCCTGCAGGCGCTGCAGGCTGCTGCTGCTGCTGCTGCTGCTGCTGCTGCTGCAGATGGCGCTGTGGCAGGCACTGCTGCAGCACGAAGCAGCAGAGCTGATGCAGCAGCAGCAGCAGCAGCAGCAGCAGCAGACGATGCTGCAGCAGCTTCTTTGTCAGCAGTTGTGGCTAGCCAGCCATTTGCTGTTATTGAATTGCTAACAAATGCTGGGGGGCCCCCCCTTGCAGAAGACAGGGGGGCCCCCCTGGAGGGTCTTGTTGCTGCTGCTGCTGCGCTGCTGCAGCTGCAGCAGGGAGAAGCCGAAGTGCATGCAGTGTTTGCCTGCAGCAAGCTGCTGCTGCTGCTGCAGCACGCGCGAGAAGCAGCCGGGCCAGCCCAGAGCAGCAGCAGCAGCAGCAGCAGCAGCGGCAGCAGCAACGCTAACAACGGCAGCAGCAGCAGCAGCAGCAGCGGCTACTCCTGCACAGAGTGCAGCAGCTACATAACCAGCAGCAGCAGCAGCAGCGGCGCCCAAAGCAGCAGCAACGATAGCAGCAGAAGCAGCTACAGCAGCAGCAGCAGCAGCACCGTCAGCGACAGCTGTGCCAGCAGCAGCAGCAGCAGCAGCAGCAGCAGCAGCAGCAGCAGCAGTGTCTCTTTTCTCATTGAAAGATGCCTGCGCTGTTTGCTGCGGGCCCCGCTGCATGCGTTTGGCGCTGCTGCAGCAGAAGTGGCATTTGGGGCTTTGGAGTTTTTGGAGAAGTCAATTAAAAAAGAAAAAGCAAAAATAAAAGCAGCAGCAGCAGCAGAAGCAGCAGCAGCAGCAGCAGCAGCAGCAGCAGCATATGTAGGCCCGCATTTGGAGAGACACGAGCTGCTGCAGCAGCTGCTTGCTGCTGCTAAGCAGCATGCGCAGCAGCAAGCAGCAAAGAGAGCAGCAGAGCTGCAGCCGAAGGAACTCATACATGTTGTTGCTGCTGTGAGTCCTAAACCCTAAACCCTAAACCCTAAACCCTAATTCCGAAACCCTAAACCCTAAACCCTAATTCCGAAACCCTAAACCCTAATTCCGAGACCCTAAACCCTCGCCATTTTCACTGGCTGCGATTTTGCGCCGGGCTCTCGCCCCTCACTCCAGCCCCTTCTGCTGCTGCTGCTTCTGCTGCTGCTGCTACTGCTTCTGCTGCTGCTGCTGCTGCTGCTGCTGCTGCTGCTGCTGCAGGCCCTGCGGACTGGCAGTGCTGGCAGCTACTGGATGCCGGCGGTGATGCGGCGCTGCTGCAGTTTGCGAGGTGGGGTTTTAATTTGAGGTGTATGTACACCTCAGAGTTTGCAGTTTGTGGCGCTGCAGCAAAAGGAGCAGCAGCAAAACACTTCTTTGCTGCTGCTGCTGCTGCTGCTGCAGAATTGTTCTCTAAAGACCAACGCGCCTTGCTGCAGGTGGCCGCCGGGGTGATGAGCAGCAGAATGGCAGCAGTGGCGGCCCATCCTGCTGCTGCAGCAGCAGGAGCTGCAGCAGCAGCAGCAGCAGCAGGAGCTGCTGCTGCGCCTGCAGCAAAGAAGGAAGGAGGAAGAGGGTCTGGCAGCGAGCTGCTGCAGCGGAGAGAAAGAAGGGCCCAGGAGCTGCAGCAGCTGCAGCAGCTGCAGGAGCTGCAGCAGCTGCAGCAGCTGCAGCAGCTGCTGCAGTCCATTTTGCTGCTGCGGCTCTTCGAGCTGCCAAAGTCCTCAAATGTTTCTTGGACTTCTGGCCGAGCTCATTTGTCTTTTTATTTAAAAGAAAAAACAAAACCCAAATTGTTTTTCGAGTCTTCTTCATCTTACTGTCCGAGGCTGCTGCGGCTTCCTTGCTGCTGCTGCTGCTGTCTTGCTGCTGCTGCCATTTCCTTGTTGCTGCTGTCATTCTCGCGTTGCTGTTCTATTCGCGTGCTGCTGCTGTGCTGCTCTTTTGCTGCTGCTCTGCTTCTCTTGCTGCTGTACTGCTCCTCTCGCTGCTGTTTCGTTGTTGCTGCTGCTGCTGTGCTGGTTGCTGCTGCTTTATTTCTTTTGCTGCTGCTTCATTTCTTTTGCTGCTGCTTCATTTCTTTTGCTGCTGCTGCGTTTCTGCTGGACTATTTATTTGCTGCGCTGCTTTTAGAGCCAAGTGCGAAGTCAGCAGCAGCAGAAGAGAAGCTGCAGGGAAGGGGAAGCAGCAGCAGGATCTGCAAGGGGGCGGCGTGGACTGAAACGGCAGCAAAATCGCCGCCTTTCGAGCCAAGAATAGAAGCATTTGAAGCAAAAATGGAATATTAAATGATTTAAAATGAATGTCGCGTTTAATTGGAAGGAATTCCGGAGGTTTCCGGTGGTTTCCGCGCTGCGGCGTTGGGGTGTATAGGCAGCTCGGCTGCAGAAGCTGCACGCGGCGCCGGAGCGCCCGACCGCGGACTTCAGTTGATTTCTTTTGGAAATAAAGTTGAAAGCGAAAATGGAGGCTGGGGCTTTGAAAGTTTTCTCGGAATTGAAGAAACATGAGTTTTCAGAAGAGGTTTCCGCCGCGCTGTTCGCGGGCGCCGCGCAGGCGCTGGACCCCCGCGGGAAAGCTGAACTGCTCGCGCTGCTGCAGGAAGAGTCTTTGGAAAAAAAAGAAGAATTCGAAAAAGAAATTTCTTCTCGAGTTCTTCTTTGTCTCGCGAAGTCTTGGGAAGTCGTTTGCGCCTGTCACCGCCGGCGCGGCACGCTGGAGGCGCAGCTCTACGGCGCGCAGCTTCCGCAGGTTTGTGTTGCCTTTGAAGTGGCTTTCGTAATTTAAATTCAATTTAAAATGAATTTAAAATGAATTTAAATCGAATTTAAATTTGTTTTAATTCAATTAATAGTATTCCTCTTTGAATTCGGTCCGAAAGCCGCGCTGCAGCGCCTGCAAAACCCGATTCAACAAAAACTTGAATGCATGCAGCAGCAGCAGCAGCAGCAGCAGCAGCAGCGCGAGAAAGCCCCGACCCGTGCATGCATGTGCTGCTGCTTCAGGTGTACATTGCTGCAGCACAAAAGTGCCTCGAAGCAGCAGACTTGAAAAGCTGCTGCTCCTCTCTTTCCAAGTGCAGCAGCTCCCTTGCTGCTGCGCTGCAGCTCGACGACCGCCTTCTCCGGTATTCCCTTTTGCTGCTCCTTCCACTTTCCCGCTTCCAAGCGCACAATACCCGCTGCTGCTGCTGCTGCTGCTGCTGCCGCTGCTGCTGCTGCTGCTGCTGCTGCTGCTGCTGCTGCTGCTGCGCTGCTGCTGCTGCTGCTGCTGCTGCAGGAGCGCAGGGTACTTGCACGGGAGAGCTTCTGTGAACAGCATTCGCCTGCGTTGGGCTGAGACTTGGTGAGCAGCACTTTTTGTTTTTTGAACTTCAAAAGGACTTTTATTTTAATTTTTTTTAGGACTAAAATGCAATTAAAAGAAAAAAAAGAAATCCACAAAAGACACGCCGAGCCGCTGCAGCAGCAGCTCGCCGCCTGGCTCGCGGCGCCTCCAGAGGCAAGTGCAGCAAACCAGCAGCAGCAGCAGCAGCAGCAGCAGCAGCAGCAGCAGCAGCAACAGCAAAGTGGCATTTTGTTTAATTAAATGTATTTCTTCAGTTTGCTGCTTCGAATGTTTTGGGACTTTGCGCTTTGAGTCAAGAAGCTTTTAATGGCGGCGCGTGGAGGCCCGCTATGCTGCTGGCAGAAGCAGCAGAAGCAGCAGCAGCAGCAGCAGCAGCAGCAGCAGCAGCAACTGAGGTAAGTCTCGTGAAGTCCGTGCTGCGCAGCAGCAGCAGCAGCAGCAGCAGCAACTCGTGCTGCTTCGCCAGTGTACGTACACCCCAGAAGAAGGCCCCGGACTCCGCAGCGCCCGCGCATGCGCAGCAGCACTTGCGGGAGATTGCTGCTTCCAGTAATTTTAATTTTAATTTTAATTTAATTTTAATTTTAATTTTAATTTTAATTTAACTTAATTTTAATTTAATTCATTCTTTGCTGCTGCTGCTTGTTCAAACAGACTCAAAGACATGCAGCAAGCAGCAGCAAAGCTGCAGCAGGCGCTGCTGCTGCTGCTTGCTGCTGACCAGAAACACTCCCCCCTCTACTGGCATGTCTTGGCCCTCAGCTGCTGCGCCGAGCTCGCGCTGCAGCAGCAGCAGCAGCAGCAGCAGCAGCAGCAGCAGCAGGACAGGAGCGAAAGGTAGTTGGGATATTTTGCTTTTGTAGACGGAAATATTATTTATTTATTTTATTTTATTTCCCTTTTTAAAGCAGCAGCTCAAA
>NW_013655347.1:148794-153794 GCF_000499385.1 Eimeria necatrix
CTGCTGCTGCTGCTGCTGCTGCTGCTGTTGCTGTAGCAGCAGCAACAGCAGCAGCAACAGCAGCAGCAGCAGTAATACTGCTGTTGCTGTGGTGATATATGGTGGGTTTTGGCTTCATTTGTGTCTGCTCTGCTGCTGCTGCTGCTGCTGCTGTCCTCGTGTTTGCTGCTGCTTCTTTTGACAGCCGCAGCAGCTGCGCATGCGCTACGGCTGCAGTTGTTGTTTGCATCTTCTTTTTCATTTCTTTTTGATTTAATTCAATTTAATTATTAATTTATTTATTTAATTTAATTAATTTGATTTAATTTAATTCATTTTTTTATTTTAAAAACCTTTTTAGGGGCCCCTCGAAGATCTCCCGCTGCTCGCAGAGCCGCAGGCTGCAGAATACGTCCACACCTTTTGGTGAGGCACTGCAGCAGCAGCTGCTGCTGTTGCTGCTGTTATTGCTGCTGCTGCTGCTACTGCTGCTGTTGCTGCTGTTGTTGCTGCTGCTGCTACTGCTGCTGTTGCTGCTGTTATTGCTGCTGTTGTTGCTGCTGCTGCTACTGCTGCTGTTGCTGCTGTTATTGCTGCTGTTGTTGTTGCTGCTGCTACTGCTGCTGTTGCTGCTGTTATTGCTGCTGTTGTTGCTGCTACTGCTGCTGTTGCTGCTGTTATTGCTGCTGTTGCTGCTGCTGCTACTGCTGTTGTTGCTGCTGTTATTGCTGCAGTTGTTGCTGCTGCTGCTACTGCTGCTGTTGCTGCTGTTATTGCTGCTGTTGTTGCTGCTGCTGCTACTGCTGCTGTTGCTGCTGTTATTGCTGCTGTTGCTGCTGCTGCTGCTACTGCTGCTGTTGCTGCTGTTGTTGCTGCTGCTGCTACTGCTGCTGTTGCTGCTGTTATTGCTGCTGTTATTGCTGCTATTGTTGCTGTTGCTGCTACTGCTGCTGTTGCTGCTGTTATTGCTGCTGTTGTTGCTGCTGCTGCTACTGCTGCTGTTGCTGCTGTTATTGCTGCTGCTGTTGCTGCTGCTGCTACTGCTGCTGTTGCAGCTGTTAATGCTGCTGTTGTTGCTGCTGCTGCTACTGCTGCTGTTGCTGCTGTTATTGCTGCTGCTGTTGCTGCTGCTGCTACTGCTGCTGTTGCTGCTGTTATTGTTGCTGTTGTTGCTGTTGCTGCTACTGTTGCTGTTGCTGCTGCTGCTTCTGTTGCGGTTATTGCTACTGTTGCTGGTACTGTTGCTGCTGCCGTTGCTGCTGCTGTTGCTGCTACCGTTGTTGCTACTCTTGCTGCTACTGCTGCTGCTGTTGCTGCTGCTGCTGTTGCTGCTGCTGCTGTTGCTGCTGCTGCTGCTGTTGCTGCTGCTGCTGCTGCTGAATACCTATGAATTGCTGACGTGACGGAAATGAAGTCTGGCTTGGATAATGTCTGTCTTGTTTTATTTTGAGTTTGCCAATTACTGATTTGTATTTAATTTAAATATTTAATTAATTAAATTAATTAAATTAATTAAATTAATTAAATTAATTAATTTAATAAAATTAATTAAATTAATTAACACTAAAATGAGAATATAATAAAAATAATTAAATTCAAAACTTTTCATTTTCTGCTGCAGCACTGCAGAAGGCGGCCGGGCCTTTCAAGAGGGCAGCAGCAGCTCTTTGTCTTCATCTCAATTTGATTTATTTTTGACATGTAAGTAAAACAAATAATAAATAAATAATAAATAAATAAATAAATAAATAAATAAATAAATAAATAAATAAATAAATAAATAAATAAATAAACAATAAATAAATAAATAAATAAACAAATAAATAAATAAATAATAAATAAAATTTCCTTTGTTTCAACTCCGCCACCTCCTGAACTGTCTGTACACCCCAAGCTGCTGAGCTGTATGCACTCGCCCTCCGCTTCACTGCAGCAGCAGCAGCAGCAGAAACGCATTTATTTCTTTGCGCTTCTGCTGTTGTTGCTGCAGCAAGGGTTTTGCTGCAGCAGCAAATGAGGGGCCCCCGGGGGGCCCCCCCGGGGGGCCCCCTCGAGGGGCCCCCAGGGGCCCCCGTGGGAAGCCCCGCAGCTGAGCCCCTTCCAGCAGCCACAGACAGCCCCCAAGAAGGGTACTTGTGGGGCCCCACACTTAGCAGCAGCAGCAGCAGCAGCAGCAGCAGCAGCAGCAGCAGCAGCAGCAGCAGCAGGTTAGAGGGGCCCCTAGGGGGGCCCCCAGTGCCTGTGGCCGCTGCTGCTGCAGCTCTGGAGCGGCTGCAGATAGAGCTGAGGAGTCGGGTGAGTTGGAGTTGATTTGATGAATTAAAAAGTTAATTTGAAATTAAAATAATTTGATTTTAATTCTTTTTTTATTTGCAACTCCAGGAAGTGAAAACAAAAGCAACAGACAATCTGCTGCGGCTCTCCTTCTTGCTGCAGTTCGAAGCCGTCTGCATCCTGGCTTTTGAAGGTTCTCCGCAGCAGCAGCAGCAGCAGCAGCAGCAGCAGCAGCAGCAGCAGCAGCAGCAGCAGCAGCAGCAGGAAGAAAGAAAAGAAAAAAGGAAATGCGCAAAAGAGTTGGCGGAAAAGGCGTTTGCAGAAAACCTGCTGGGACTCGTGGGGTGTACGTACACCTCGTCAGCGGGCGCTCGCAGCGCCACTTAAAGAATTCGTTTTCACTTTTTTTGTTTCATTTTTTGTCATTTTTTGTTTCTTTTTGTTTTAATTAATTAATTAATTGATTTATTTATTTATTTTTTTGTTTATTTATTTGTTTTCAGACGAAATGCTGTTCCAAACTTCGCTGGAAATTGCCGAAGACGAACTGAGCTCTCGGGTGGCGCTGGGCGTTTTGGGTGTACTGACAGCTCGCGAGGTGCGGCGGCGCCGAATTGGAAATAAATTTAAATTCAAATTTGATTTTAATTTCAAATTTAACTCCAGTTTTGAATTTAAATGCAAATTTGGAAGTTAATTTGAATTCAAATTTAAAATTGAATTTTAATTTGGTTAAGTTTGAATTCTTTTTATTTCTCTCCGCGGTTTGTCCGCTGCGCCTTCCTGTGTGCTGTTCTGCTCGAAAAACAAAATCGAACTAAATTTAATTTAATTTAAATTAATTTATATTTATTTAAATCAATTTAATTTATATTTATTTAAATCATTATATTTATTTAAATGAATTTGATTTATATTTATTTAAATTAATTTGATTTATATTTATTTAAATTAATTTGATTTATATTTATTTAAATTAATTTGATTTATATTTATTTAAACTAATTTGATTTATATTTATTTAAATTAATTTGATTTATATTTATTTAAATTAATTTGATTTATATTTATTCAAATTAATTTGATTTAAATATAAATATTAATAATGATTTTAAATTGAGAAAATTATTTTCTCATTTTGGTGCTTTTTCTCCCAGGCAAAAGACCTTCAGTTCTTCGCAGCAGGCTTCCGGTGATTTGCAGAAACCCTAAACCCTAAACCCTAAACCCTAAACCCTAAGCCCTAAACCCTAAATGATATTTGCATTTCACAGGAGAGCCATTTGCATGGAAAGAAGGAAAGAAAGAAAACTCGAGCTCATGATGCGGCTCGCAGAAAACCGTGAGCAACTGCAAACCCTAAACCCTAAACCCTAAACCCTAAACCCTAATGGCTCATTTGGTGGTTTACAGGATCTCTGGTGGCTCAGTGGCCTCTGGGTGAGCTCCGGTGGATTGCGGGTCATGGTGAGATCGGAAAAGAATTTAAATTAAAAATGAAATAATAAAAATAAAAATAATTGAAATTAAAAATAATTGAAATTAAAAATGATTAACCAAAGTTAAAACTGAAATAGTCAAAATTGGAAATGAAATAATTATAATTAAAATGAAATATAATTGAAAATAAATATAATTAAAATTAAAAATAATTAAAATTAAAAAGAACTAAAATTATAAATAATTAAAACTAAAAATAATTAAAATTAAAAAGTGCTGCTTCTTTGCTGCTGCGCACTCGCAGCCCTCTGGCCATTTCTTAATAATTATTTTTTGTTTTTTTTTATTAATTTAAATTTTTAATAATAACAATAACTATTATTATTATTGTTTCTGTTATTATTATTATTATTACTATTATTATTATTATTATTATTGTTATTATTATTATTATTATTATTGTTATTATTATTACTATTACTATTATTATTATTATTATTATTATTTTATTTTATTTTATTTTATTTTATTTTATTTTATTTTATTTTATTTAATTTTATTTTGCCTTCAGGATGGAACGAAGGCGTGCTGCTCTTCAGGGCGCAGCGCCACGCAGAAGCAAAAATGTGGTGGGGGAAAAACCAAAAATAAATTTAATTTAATTTAATTTAATTTAATTTAATTTAATTTAATTTAATTTAATTTAATTTAATTTAATTTGATTTAATTTGATTTAATTTGATTTAATTTGATTTAATTTGATTCAATTTAATTTGATTTAATTTGATTTGATTTAATTTGATTTGATTTGATTCAATTTAATTTGAATCGGATTTAAATTAGGAATGGAAATGAATAATTCCTTCATTGAGATCCAGTCGCCTCCCGATTTAAGGGTTTAGGGTTTAGGGTTTAGGGTTTAGGGTTTAGGGTTTAGGGTTTAGGGTTTAGGGTTTAGGGTTTAGGGTTTAGGGTTTAGGGTTTAGGGTTTAGGGTTTAGGGTTTAGGGTTTAGGGTTTAGGGTTTAGGGTTTATGCAGGGCGCGGGAAACACCCCCGCGTTGGTGAACAGTTTGTTGACTTCGCTGTGCAACATTTCGCCCTTCTTTAGGGTTTAGGGTTTAGGGTTTAGGGTTTTAGGGTTTAGGGTTTAGGGTTTAGGGTTTAGGGTTTAGACCACTGCGAGAATAGTGACTGCGAAGGCCTCCAGGTGGCGCTTCACGAGGGGCAGTTTGGAAGACAGCGCAGCCAAACGTGGCGCGGTACTACGCGGACGCGAACGTAAACCGCCCGAGGCAGTATTGGGAT
>NW_013655347.1:158794-161294 GCF_000499385.1 Eimeria necatrix
TTTAGGGTTTGTGGATGCAGAAACTGACTGCACTGAAGCAGCAGACGGTGCAGACGCAGAAGGCGAAAGTTCGTATCCTTAGGGTAGGCCCTAAACCCTAAACCCTAAACCCTAAACCCTAAGCGCTAAACCCTAAACCCTAATGCTAGGCTTTAGTGGACTACTGATTGTGAGGGTTTAGGGTTTAGGGTTTAGGGTTTGGGGTTTGGGATTTTCGTTTCAGAACGAGCACAAGCTCTCAAAGGCGCTGAACGACTTCTACGAGAAAGAGCAAATAGTAAAGTAGGGTTTAGGGTTTAGGGTTTAGGGTTTAGGGTTTAGGGTTTAGGGTTTAGGGTTTAGGGTTTGTCGATCAGGGTTTAGGATTTGGGGTTTCATTCTCTGCTTTTCAGCCCAAACTCAGTTTCGCTTTGACCAACTGAACGCCCCAGTCCCTAAACCCCAAACCCTAAACCCTAAACCCCAAACCCTAAACCCTAAACCCCAAACCCTAAACCCTAAACCCTGGTGCCTGTGAGCTGTAACTTCAGAATTCAAGCGGAGGGTTTTCTTGCGAATCGGTTTATGCTGGCAGCATCTCACGTCAGCAGGGTGAGCGAGGGTTTAGGGTTTAGGGTTTAGGGTTTAGGGTTTAGGGTTTAGGGTTTAGGGTTTAGTGCCCGCGAACCTCCAACCGCAGCAGCAGCAGCAGCAGCAGCAGCAGCAGCAGCAGCAGCAGATCCCGAACAAACAAGCCTCCACTTCTCACTTCTAGCCCGCGAATTAATTAATTAATTAATTTTATTTATTTATTTATTTATCTATTTATTTATTTATTATTTATTTATTTATTTATTTATTTATTTATTTATTTATTTTTTATTTTAGGCCTTATCAGTTTCAGCAGATTTGTCTTCTTCTTTGTCTCCTTTTTGTCTTCCCCTTTTTCGCTCTTTGGAAAAACTCAAATCCACTTTCTACTTGAAGAAGCAAATGCCCTATTCAGGTTTGCTGCTGCTGCTGCTGCTGCTGCTGCTGCTGCTGCTGCTGCTGCTGCTGCTGCTGCTGCTGCTGCTAGTTCTGCTGCTGCTGCTGCTGCTAGTTGTGCTGCTGCTGCTAGTTATGCTGATGCTGCTGGTGCTGCTAGTTCCACTGCTGCTGCTAGCTGTGCTGCTGCTGCTGCTGCTGCTGCTAGTTCTGCTGCTGGTGCTGTAGTTTGCTGCTACTCCTACTAGTTGTGCTGCTGCTGCTGCTGTTAGTTCTGCTGCTGCTGCTGCTAGTTCTGCTGCTGCCAGGTTTGCGGCTGCTGTTGCTGGGCCCGCTGCTGCTGCTGCTGCTGCTGGTTCCACTTCTGTTGCTGTTGTTGGCTGTTCTGGTGCTTCTGCTGCTGGTGTTGTTCCTGCTGCTGCTGCTGCCAGTTTTGCTGCTGCTGCTGCTGCTGCTGCTGCTGCCGTGATTTCGGCTGCTGCGGCTGCGGCAGTCGCTGCAGCAGCTGCTGCTGTAGGCAGTTCCCGCTGCAGCTCCAGCCGTTGCCGCACCCCGCCACTGCAGCCGCTGCTGCTGCTGCTGCTGCTGCTGCCACTGCTGCTGCTGCTGCTGCTGCTGCTGCTGCTCAGGCCTGCAGAAAGGCGAGTCTTCAGTCCCTTTGCTGCCTTCTTCTTCTTCCACTTTTGGAGATAAAGACACAGGGGGGGCCCCCCAGGGTTTGGGGGCCCCCTGGCGATTAGCAAGGACTTCTAGTGATCTTAGCAGCGACACAGCAGCAGCAGCAGCAGCAGCAGCAGCAGCAGCAGCAGCAGGGTCTCCGGAGGCCTCGAGGGGCCCCCCAGACGCTGCAGAGGGGCCCCTGCTGCTGTCCCTGGAGTCGCTGCCAGAGCCCAGCCAGCTGCTGCCGCAGCAGCAGCTGCCGCAGCAGCAGCTGCTGCAGCAGCAGCAGCAGATGCTGCAGGCTCGTCGCCAGCGGGCAGGGGGGCCCCCAGGGGGCCCCCTGGGGTCTTCTTTAGGGGCCACCCCACTGCACATGGCTTCCTCAGCCCCTGACTTGCAGCAGCAGCAGCAGCAGCAGCAGCAGCAGCAGCAGCAGCAGCGGCAGCAGCAGCAGCCGCAGCCGCAGCTTTCACTGGGGGGCCCCTCAAGAGCAGCAGGCCGCCTCAAAGCTTCTCTCAGTTCTTCACTTTCTAGGGTCACTTCTGTTTTGAAAAAGGGACATAATGCTGACAGCAGCAGCAGCAGCAACAACCAGCAGCAGCAGCAGCAGCAGCAGCAGCAGGACTGGAGAAGCGGGGGAAGGCGGTTCCAGTGGAGCCCCTCGCACCCGCAGCTGCCGCACCTGCAGCAGCAGCAGCAGCAGCAGCAGCAGCAGCAGCAGCAGCAGCACAGGCCCTACAGGTCCCAGCCCTCAGACCTCCTCAGCGACCTCCCTGTGCCGCTGCACCCGCAGCAGCAGCAGCAGCAGCAGCAGCAGCAGCAGCAGCAGCAGCAGGCGAGCCGGCAGCAGGGAGAAGCAAGCGAAATGTCTTCT
>NW_013655348.1:0-539 GCF_000499385.1 Eimeria necatrix
ATGTGGAAGCTTCAAGTTTTCCACACATAGATGAACAGCTGTGGAGTACAGGAAATTGTTTTTTTCCTACGCTTGTATTGGGAGAGCCGCGTTATGTTCAGCACTTGGACCCTCATCAACGCGGGAACTGCTCTCCAAGGCACATGAGGCGTCTTTCACCGTGACACTGGTGCAGAAGCTGCGCCAGCAACAACAAACAAATAAGCAGAGTCTTCTAGGTGTTACCGAGGTTTAACAGAACAACGTTTTGACGGCAGCAGTCTCTGAACTGCATAGCAGGCAAATGTGCGTATTCTTGTTTTGCCAGTGGCCTGCAATGGACTGCAAGATGTCCAACCACGGATTGAACAATGCACTTGCCTCTTTGCAGGACATGTTGCTGAAGGTGATAAGATCACAAAACTTGGAAGGAACGCCGCCAGGCAGTCGCAGTGACTGCAGCTGAGTACTTTAGTTCATCGGACAACAGAGCACATACGGAGTCAAGCCTACAAAGCCTAGCTTTGCTCGCGTGGTTGATTCCATCGTCACCTGAAACT
>NW_013655348.1:639-1229 GCF_000499385.1 Eimeria necatrix
ATTGAATGTAAATAAACCACTGCGGAAGATCTGTCACGCTGTTGGCGATGACAGGAAGTTTGCATATTGTTACAAACAAGCCGCTATTTTGATTGTGAGAAGAATCGAACAGTTGTAGCAGCGGCGGAACCGTTATTACTCCTCGTACACCTGTTTCAGCTTTTGTTTTATTGCCCCTCAACGGATTAACAAGGCAAATAGCAGATGCGAATTGGCTTCTGCAGATAGGATGTTTACGTACGTGAAGTGCCTGTGAAAAGATTGCTCGCGTGATAGTTCCGACGGCAAGCGATGAAATGTTTTCCTACTTTTTGTGCATTTTACGGCATGGGCTTGCACAGGTATTATGACCCTGTTCTCACTGAGACAGCTTCTCTGCGAATGTCATGCATCCGAGATTGTCATCTCGCAGGTTCTTTGTTAGATCAATGTTGGCGAAACTCGTTATAAGACGCCCGCGTGCTGGAAACATTATTTTCTTCAAGTGTGTTCGGTTGGACAGTAGGAAGCCGTAGCGGACTGAATTTCCTGAAAGAAACCTTTCAAATTCTTGATGCTTGGCTTTGGCATTTCAGTTCCCAGTTGGCACA
>NW_013655349.1:0-446 GCF_000499385.1 Eimeria necatrix
GCAAAACAATCGCGGAATAACAAGCATATGCGCTGCTCGATTCTTAACTTTAAAACTGCTCTATCAATTACGTAAAAGCAATACGCAATGTTTTGAATGCGTCGTTAAAGTGCGGCAGCGTTTGTTCTGTCTTTGCATCTTGGAAGATGTGTACAGGGCTTAATAGCTCAGTCACCGCTCCGAGGCTAACTCACCGCTGGGAAGCTGACTAGTTATACTAGGCATTCTCATAAATGGCTTCAAAGAGTTGCCGACTAACCTGCTTGGGAACCCGAAGCCCGATGGTGTACAATGGTTAGCTTGTGGGTATGAAAAAGAGCATACATTACAGTTGGTAAGTATTCCGGATACTTTGTTAAAAGTAGCGATCAAACTAGTGAGCGTCTTTGCCTTACCTCGAATCTAGGATCTTCACGAGGTTCAAGGAATAATGCGTGAGCCTTCAT
>NW_013655349.1:546-1251 GCF_000499385.1 Eimeria necatrix
GCCCTCGCAATAATTTTTTCCAGTGAGCATTAGTGTTTCATTCCCATATCAAACGTTTCATGCTGTGTGCATTGTTCACCATTGCAACCTGCTGACAAGCAAGTCCGAGTGGGCTGCAGGGAGCAGCATGCGTGAGCTTAGCCACATAAAACCCTCTTAACAGTTTGGTCAGCCTCAACCCAATGCGTAGCATTCCAAGTGGGCAGATGCATCTAATAGAATGCCGCTGGCTTGCATTTTTTCCGTCAGACCGTGAGTCAAGCGGTGATGGTTGCAGAGGAAGAGAAGTCTCCTCAACCCATTCAGAACCGTTCGATAGCTTCAACATATTGGGACGAAAAACAAACAACGCAATTATGCATTTTAGGGGGGTTCAGGACACGTCAGCCGTACAAAACAAAAGTATAATTGCAGCAGCTTCGTGCCGCGATTAACTGCCTGTAGGGACTTCTCTAAAGAGTACCGCCACTCTTGGAGGACGGCGCAGATCACGGCGATCACATGCAGCATCGTTGCAGCAACCAACTCGCGCACACATGCAGTAACCGTAGTCACCGCCTACACGCTGCTACAAGTATTGGCTACTCAAAATTTAGGTTTTTTCTGTTCGGCCCTGATAATATATATTAAGAGCATATCATGCTTTTTCTTGCGTTTTCCTGGATATTACTTGATCAGGAGTCATTCACTGTGGGGCAAGTGACT
>NW_013655350.1:0-3058 GCF_000499385.1 Eimeria necatrix
TGCTGCTGCTGCTGCTGCTGCTGCTGCTGCTGCTGCTGCTGCTGCTGCTGCTGCTGCTGCATGCGGCGAAATGCTGCAGGAGCAGCAAGGGCCTGCCGCCTCTCGGACTCCGTTTTGGCCCTTTTTTGGACGAAGACTTCGACGCGGTGGAGGTGTCTGTACACCTGGCGAAGGGCGAGGAGTTCGGCCAGGGTCCAGCGTCTGTACAGCAGAAACTCGTGGCTGTGCCCCCCCCCTGCTGCTGCTGCTGCTGCTGCTGCTGCTGCTGCTGCTGCTGGTGCTGCTGCTGCTGCTGCTGGTGCTGCTGCTGCTGCGGGCGCTCCGCGCTGCTGCTGCGCTGCGGGCAGCAAGCCGTCAGCAGCGCAGGGGCCTGCTGAGGGCGCGTCCGGGCCAAAAGCAGCAGCAGCAGCGCTTGCTGCTGCTGCTGCTGCTGCTGCTGCTGCTGCAGAGGGGGGGGCAGCAGGGCAGCAGCTGGCGGCGCCCTCCTCTTTGTCGCTTTTGCGGGACAGCTCCATCTTCGGGGTGTACGTACACCTGAGAAGAAGCCGCTGGTCATGTGCTTCGCGCGTTTTGCTGCTGCTGCTGCTGCTGCTGCTGCTTAGTTCTTCGAATTTGCTGCTGCAGCAAGCTGCTGCAGCAAACTGCTGCAGCGGGAGCAGCAAAAGTGAAAAGAGGCGGCGGCTGCGGGCGGCGGGACAGTGCGTTGAGGTGTACGTACACCTCAACGGCCAAGTTCATTGAATCCCCTCAAAGGCAAATTTTGAAAAGACAAAAAGCCCGAAGCAGCAGCAGCAGCAGCAGCAGCAAGAAGTGAGGAAGCTTTGTTTGCTGCAGCAGCAATTCGAGAAACAATTCAAGAAACAATTCCAGAAATAATTCCAGAAACAAATTAATAACAAGTCCTCGCGCGCCGCCGCCGTCCACGCGCTCGCCAGGTGTCTGTACACCCGAACCCAAACCGCTGCTGCTGCGGAAACGGCTCGGCTGCAGCAGCAGCAGCAGCAGCAGCAGCAGCAGCAGCAGCAGCAGCAGGTCTGCTGCTGCTGCTTAACTCGAAGCGCGAAAGGGGACTTGAATGTCAAGGACTCCTTGCTGCGCTTTTGCCTCGGAAATGCAAATTCGGCTGCGAGAAACGGCGCCGGAGAGACACATGCTGCTGCTGCTGCTGCTGCTGCTGCTGCTGCTGCTGCTGCTGCTGCTGCAGCAGAAAGCGACGCAAACGAGCACTTTGACGCGAAGCAGCAGCAGCAACAAACCAATTGGCAACTCCTAAAGAGGCAAATAAAAAAGCACTTGAGCAAAAAGCTGAAAAGCAAAACTGCAGGAAGCCAGGCGCCGGTCGACAGCCAGCGGGAACCTCGCTGCTGCGGGGGCAGCACGAAGACCGGGCCGGGGGGGCCAAAAGAGTTCGTTTTTCTGTTTTTGGGGCCTTTTTGTCGGTTAATTTTTGAAAATAATTAAAAATAAATTTTTAAAATTAAAAAAGAAGTCCATTTGACCGCTTTTCGGCGCCTGGCGGCGCCCAGCGCGCGCCGCGGACTGTCTTTTGAGGCTCGGCGCTGCCGAGTGTGTTGGCACGCTCTTGCCCCCTATTTTCCCCTTTAATTTCAACAATAATAAAAGTAAATGCAATTTAAATGAGAAAACGAGCAATGATGCGGGCTCGGCGGAGCGGATTTCATAATGGTGAGGTGGATGTACACCCCACGGGCGGCCAGCCGTGGCGGGCTGCGGCGCCGAAACCAGGCCTTAGCGGCACTTTAATTCTTCCGCGCGTTTCCGTCTTTTATAAAACAAGATTTTAAAATAGATTTGCAATTAAAAAAGCGGAAATTCGCGAAAAGTTCCCTCGAGGCGACGGCGGGCGCACCCAGAAGACAGCGCAGGCGTCGATGGCGGGCGCTCGCTGCTGGCCCGTTCTTGCATTGGAATTCCGCATTTTTCGGCTTTAATAATTCAAAAATTTGAAATTGTTTTAATTTTCAGAATTTAAATCTTCGAATTTGCATTTCAGCAGCGCCTTTGCCGCCGCCGCCGCAGCAGCACACCGCCGCGCGGCTGTCTTCGCTGCTTTCTGCCCTTCTGCTCTTTCCGCCTCGCCAAGCAAAACAAGTCCATTTGAATTAAATGCCATTTAATTTAAATGCCATTTAAATTAAATGCCATTTAAATTAAATGCCATTTAAATTAAATGCCATTTAAACCATTTTGCAGCTTCTGCATGAAGCCATTTGCTCATTTGCGGAAGACCCACAGCCGCCTGCAGCCCGCTCCAAACCCTAAACCCTAAACCCTAAACCCTAAACCCTAAACCCTAACCCTAAACCCTAAACCCTAAACCCTCGCGCCTGGCCCCGCAGCAGCAACGGGAAGAGAAGTGAAAATGAAGGAGATAAAGGACTTCTGGAAGCTCCAAATAACTCCAAAGTGGAAGCAGCAGAAAATAAAATAAAAAATAAAAAATACTTTTGAAGAAAAGTCTCCATGCCTTGTTCTCTTTTCGGGTGTCTAGACAGCTGCTGCGAGCGGCACTGCCGAAGCTCGAAGCTCGCGCTGCAGCAGCAGCTGCTGCTGCGTTTGCTGCTGCTTCTGCTGCTGCTGCTGCTAATGCTGCTGCTGCTGCTTCTGCTGCTGCTGCTGCTTCTGCTGCTGCTGCTGCTGCTGCTTTTTTAATTTCCGTGTCAGTGCCAAACAGCAACACATCATTTGCATGTGCTGCTGCTGCTTCTTGCTGCCACAGGGGCCCCCAAGGGGGCCCCTGGGGGGCCCCTTGGGGGCCCCTGGGGGGCCCCTGGGGGGCCCCTGGGGGGCCCCTTGGGGGCCCCTTAAGACCTCCTTAGGGGCCCCTAAAGACCCCGTAAGGGGCCCCTGGGGGCCCCCCAGGGGCCCCCTTTGGGTAGCGTTTGCGGGGAAAAAGAAGCCGATAATAAAAGAGAAATAAAAGTTGTCAAAAGAAATAAATAAATTCGAAGCAATGAAGTACTTAAAAACAAGAAAGCAGCAGCAGCAGCAGCAGCAGCAGCAGCTCTCCAGGGGCCCCCAGGGGCCCCCAGAGGGG
>NW_013655350.1:3158-5658 GCF_000499385.1 Eimeria necatrix
GGGCGGGGGGGGGCCCCCGGGGGCCCCCCTGCCGCTGGCTGGGGCCCCCTCGGGGGCCCCCAAAGGCTTTCTTTCTGACGGGCTACATATGGGGCCCCCTGGGGCCCCCCAAGAGGCTTTCTGGGGGCCCCCAAGAGGCTTCCTGGGGGCCCCCTGGGGGCCCCCTGGGGGCCCCCAAGAAGCTTCCTGGGGGCCCCCAAGAAGCTTCCTGGGGGCCCCCTGGGGGCCCCCCAGAGGCTCCCCGGATGCTCCCAGGAGGCACCCAAGGGACCCAAAAGAGACCCGCAAGGGGCCCCCAGGGGGCCCCCTAGGGGCCCCCTGGGGGCCCCCAGGGGGCCCCCTAGGGGCCCCCTGGGGGCCCCCTAGGGGCCCCCCTAGGGGCCCCCTGGGGGCCCCCTGGGGGCCCCCAGGGGTGCCGAGAAAGTAAAGAAGAAAAAGAAGAAATTTGGAGTGAAGTGCGAAAGGGTCTGCAGGTGTCTCGAGTCGCGAGGTGTCTGTACACCTCGCGAGCATCCACGTCTCGTCAAAAGTAATTTTCCAAGTCTTTTCCCAGCCAACCAACCAGCTAGCTAGCTAGCTAGCTAGCTAGCTAGCTAGCTAGCCAACCAGCTAGCTAGCTAGCTAGCCAACCAGCTAGCTAGCTAGCTAGCTAGCCAACCAGCTAGCCACCCAACTAGCCAGCTAGCCAGCTAGCTAGACAGCTAGCTGGCTAGCTAGCTAGCTAGCTAGCTAGCCACCCAGCTAGCTAGCTAGCTAGCTAGCTAGCTAGCATAGCCAAATTGAGGAGAGTCACAGTTGAGCTTGAGAAGGCTACGGTGGAGGAGGATGGCGGCAGCAGCAGCGAGGGCCCCCAAGGGGGCCCTCGCTGCTGCTCGGGCCTGGCTAGCTAGCTAGCTAGCTAGCTAGCTAACCAGCTAGCCACCCATCCAGCTAGCTAGCTAGCTAGCTAGCTAGCTAGCTAGCTAGCTAGCTAGCCAGCCATCGTCATCGAATTGTGGAGAGTCCCAGTAGAGTTAAAGAAGACTACGCCGAACAGAAGCCGCAGAAGAAAGGCCCCCAAGAGGGCCCAGCCAGCCAGCCAGCTAGCCAGCCAGCTAGCTAGCTAGCTAGCTAGTTAGTTAGTTAGTTAGTTAGCTAGCCACCCAGCGCTCGTCCTACCCAGCCAGCTAGCCAGCCAGCTAGCTAGCTAGCTAGCTAGCTAGCTAGCTAGATATCCTCGTCGAACTGGGGCGAATCATAATTCAACTTGAGCAAGCTGCGGCGAAGCAGCACCGAAGCAGCGCCCGCAAGGGCCCCCAAGAGGGCCCCCAAAGGCGCAGAAAAAGCCAAAGGCCGGCGGGCAAAGTGAAGAGCTGTGGGGCCCGAAAGGAGGCCCAGGCGGGCCCCCGCGAGGCCCCCCAGGGGGAGGGCAAAGAGCAGCACGAGAGAAGCTTGCTGCGGGGCGTGGAGCGGCGCTGCTGCTGCTGCTGCTGCTGCTGCTGCTGCAGCGGGGGAGCAGCAGCAGCAGCAAAGGTTCACCACGTCCACCAGCGAAAAAGCCAGCGCGAAAGACACCGCCACGCCCAGCAGCGCGAAGGCCAACACCCGCAGCGGCGCGGGCAGCAGCAGCAGCCAGCCGGCGCCGCGCTGCTGCTGCAGCAGACACAGCAGCCCTGCTGCTGCCACCAGCCCCGCCAGCAGCAGCAGCAGCTGCCGCGGCCGCGCCTCCTCCTCTGCTGCTGCTGCTGCTGCTGCTGCGCCCGCCTGCACCCGCCAGGCCAGCGCTGCACCCACTGCCACGAACACCAGCCCCAGGTACCCCGAGAAGAAGGCCGAGAGCGACAACTCCACCAAAGTGCACTCCACCACTGCAGCAGCAGCAACTCCGCCGCAGCCGCCGGCCAGCGCGCCCAGCGCCGCGGGCCACGCCGCCTCTTTGCGCAGCTCCGCCGCCAGCCGCGGCAGCAGCCCGCGCCCGGAAAGCGGCGCCTCCAGCCGCCCCAGCATCCTCTCCGCCCCGATCTTCCTCTCCGCTGCTTTTATTTCGACTTTTTCCTTCCAAACGAACCCAAAATCCCCGAAAACCGCCGCGCTTTCCCCCCGGATCGCCAAAACCTGCACGGCCGCCCGCCCAGCAGCCACGCAACTACCGGTGCTGCTGCGCCCGACGCTCCTTGCCTCGCTCCCGCTGCTACTTCAACCTAATGCACACTTTGCAACGCAAGATCGTCTTCTTCCGAAACCACCAGCAGCAGCAGCAGCAGCAGCAGCAGCCGCTGCTGCTGCGCCGCGGCGGCGGCAGCAGCAGCTGCTGCTGCGCAGCGCCGCTCCGCTGCTGCCGCCGCTCCGGCCCCACGCCGGCCCCCTTCTTCCTTTCTTTTCCTCCAAATCCAAATCTAAACTCCCCTTCGCCTTTATTCCACCCAGAAAACTCCTGCTGCTGCTGCTGCTGCTGCTGCTGCTGCTGCTGCGCTGCCGCCACAGCCACCGACCCGTGACCACCTGCCTGCTGCTGCTTCGC
>NW_013655350.1:15658-20475 GCF_000499385.1 Eimeria necatrix
CCCTTCGCCGTTCAAAAGAAGCGGAATAAACCAAATAAAACAAATAAATAAATAAAATAATAAAATAAATAAAATAAATAAATAAATAAATAAATTAATTAATTAAATGCGCGGAAACGCGGAGCCTACGGTGTCGCGACAAGCCACAGTGACCGCCGCCTCGCCCAGCGCCACCGCCAGTTCAACTTCGCCGGCGGCCAAAAGTGGAAAGCGGCTTTTAATTCGCCTTTTGGAGGCGTCGACTGCGTTGTCGAGAAGTTCTTTGCAAGTCATGAAGACTCCGTCGGGAAAGCTGAAGTTGCAGAGCTCGAGATCTGCAGCTTTCCGTGCAAGTTGCAGAAAGCGGCGCGGCCGCACTCACACTGAGACAGAAACTCCCGCGAACTCCGGCTCCCCGAAGAACCCGCCATTGCCTTCAAAGCTCTTTTTATTTATTTCCAAGTTTTAATCACTCTTTCAATTATTTGCAGATCGACAAAAGTGCGGCTGCCGCGGCGCCGACTTGCAGATCGCCGCCTCCGAGCTGCCTGTACACCTGAAATCCCGCGCAACGCCGGACCCGATCTGCTGCTTCTCGAGCCACTTTTTCTTTTCTTCCGCGCAAATAAAAGCTGAACTTAAACTCCATTTGCGTTTAGTTCCTTTACTTCTTCTCTTCTCCGGAAAAAGAGCTCAACTCCACAGCCCGTGCTGCTGCTGCTGCTGCTGCTGCTGCTGCAGACGCAGCAGCACTCCAGCTGAGCTGCAGCAAACCAAGAGTCCACTAACTTTCACTTTACTCTTTTATGTTTTCTTTTAAATGCGGCGCTAGAGATTTGCACTTGTTGAAATTCAAGTTCTGTCCAGGAAATTGTTTGAAGACAATTCAAAGCCAAGCAGAAACGAAACTGCCAAAGCCCCAAAAAGAAAAAAGTGAATAAAGCCGCACGCAGCAGCGCAGCAGCAGCGCAGCAGCAGCGCAGCAGCAGCGCAGCAAGGCCTGCAGCCTCCCGCAGGGCCCGCTCGCGCAGCACTGCTGCTGCTGCTGCTGCTGCTGCTGCTGCTGCTGCTGCTGCTGCTGGAGCTTCCTGCTGGCGGCTGCTGGGGCTGGCCAGGTGTACGTACACCGGAGCGCGCGGTTCAGAGGCGCTCGCGAGACAGCCAAGAGGCCGTCGGCACTTCATTTAATTCCGAAGAAAAGTCCAAAGACTCTCCTTCGGGAGCTTCGTAGGAGCAGCCAATTATGTTCGGCACTGGCCCGTACGCCCGCAGCTCCACCCCGCCTGCAGCAGCAGCAGCAGCAGCAGCAGCAGCAGCAGCGCAGCAGCAGCAGCAGCAGAGCAGGAATGGTGGAAACAAACAAAGTGCTGCATTTCCGAACTTTTGGTGGCGGTACAAACGAACAAGTGCAAATATCAGCAGCAGCAGCAGCAGCAGCAGCAGCAGCAGCAGCAGCAGCAGCAGCAGGCAGCTCGCTGCTGCTGCTGAAAAGGGCAAAGAAGCAAAGGATCTTTTCTTACTTCTTTGGCCCAAAGCCTTTCTGCTGCCAGCAGCAGCAGCGCGCAGCAGCAGCTGGCGGAATCTGCTGCTCCTGCGGAGGTACTTGAGGGCCAGCAGCAGCAAAACGGCCAGCAGCAGCAGCAGCAGCAGCAGCAAAAAGGCCCTGATGCTGCAGCGGCGAGCTGCAGCAGCAGCAGCACTAAAAGGCACTTCAGCAAATCTGTAGGCAAAGGGCCTCGCAGCCAGGGGCCCCCCGGGGTCCAGAAACTTCGCCACAAGTCCAATTCTGAAGTGACAAAACAAATATCCAAAGGGCCCCGCTGCAGCAGCAAACCACCCCCAGCAGCAGCAGCAGCAGCAGCAGCAGCAGCAGCAGCAGCAGCAGCAGCAGCAGCGCAGCAGCAGCCACTGCAGCTGCTTCGCCCGAAAAAAGGCGAAAAAACGCGAATTTTCGACCAGTTTTCAGGTAAATAAATAAATAAATAAATAAATAAATAAATAAATAAATAAATAAATAATTAAGTTAATTAATTAATTAATTAATTAATTAATTAATTAATTAATTTAATTGGCTGCGTGCCTGTAGGCGTCTGTGTCTGTGAAGTCGAGGGGCAGCGAGTGCTGCAGCAGGCCTGGAGGCACGGAGATTTTTGCTGCTGCTGCTTGCTGCTGCTGCTGCTGCTGCTGCGTGTCTTGGTAAATGCCGCAGCTGCTGCTCCAGTTGCTGCTTGCTGCTGCTGCTTTCGCCACGAAGAGTTCGTACACCACAAAGGGCTCCTCCACTGCTGCTCCTGCTGCTGCCACTGCAGCAGGAGCGCACGCCCACTCCTCCGACACCCTGCAGCAGCAGCAGCAGCAGCAGCACAGGAGCTGAAGCAGCAGCAGCAGCAGCAGCAAGACAGCAGCAGCAGCAGCAAGACAGCAGCAGCAGCAGCAAGACAGCAGCAGCAGCCGTAGCAAGACAGCAGCAGCAGCTGCAGCAAGACAGCAGCAAGACAGCAGCAGCAGCCGCAGCAAGACAGCAGCAGCAGCAGCAGCAAGACAGCAGCAGCAGCAGCAGCAGCAGCAGCGGACCCGCCCTTGCCGAGTGTATCGACAGCTCGGGCCTTCAAAAGGGGACTCCAGGAAAGATGCAAAAGAACAGTTTTATTATTTCGGAAGTTCAAAAAACTGGAAAGCCAATGGAGGGGCCCCACAGCCCACTGCAGGTCTGCTGCTGCTGCTGCTAGGCAGTCAGCAGCAGCAAGCGGCTCCACCAGCACGGAGTATTTGCTGCTGCGCCGCCCCACAAACCCCAGCCGCTGCTGCTGCTGCAGCGGCAGCAGCGCAGCACCCAGGTAGTTCACCTCGGGGCCCCACACCACCTGCAGCACACACGCACGCCGCTGCTGCTGCTGCTGCTGCTGCTGCTGCTGCGGCGGCGGCGGGGCACGCTGCTGCTGCAGCAGCAGCTGCTGCTGCTGCTGCTGCTGCTGGCGCTACCGGGTGCCCCAGGTGCTCGAACTACAGCTGCTGCTGCTGCTGCTGCTGCTGCTGCTGCTGCTGCTGGTTGTGGGCGCACTCTGCTGACGCGTCCCTGGCTGATGAGGGTTTCCTGCTGCTGCTGCTGCTGCTGCTGCTGCTGCTGCTGCTCCGTTTTCTCCTTTTGGAGTTCTCCAATAAGCCAAGAATTCTTTCCGGGATCTTCCCGAACTCCCACGCGGCTTTTGCCCCACGTGAAGTTCACGTTCCCGCTGCAGCCCTGCAGTCAGCAGCAGCAGCAGCAGCAGCAGCAGCAGCAGCAGCAGCAGCGAGAGAGAGAATAATAGGAATAAAGAAGGAGCGAGAGACTAGCAGCAAAGATGAAGGCCCCGTTAACTTGATTTAAATTGAATGAACATTTAAATTTAAATAATTAAACTCAAATTAAATTAAAATTCAAATTAAATTATTTCATTTGTCCATTTCGCATTTCGCTGCAGACTTTCCTGAGGTGTACGTACACCTCAGCGCCGCGTGCGCATGCAGGGGAGTTCAACTTCGGCTCGAAATAAATCATTTAAATTAAATTGCATTTTAATTGTTTTAATAAATAAATAATTTAAATTAAATTGCATTTTAATTTGTTTTAATTATATTTTAAAAGTAAATAAACAAAAAATAAAAAAAGAAAAAGAAAGGAGAAAACCGCAGTTCGTTCGCTGCGGTGTACGTACAGACACATCTACGAAGCACTAAATCAAAAAATGAAATAAATGAAATAAATAAAATAAATAAAATAAAATAAAATAAATAAAATAAAATAAAATAAATAAAATAAATAAAATAAATAAATAAATGAAATAATTTAAATATATCTGCAACAAAAGGAAGCAAAAAAGCATTTAAATGCATTTCTCATTTGCAAAACAAGAAACTCCAAAAACGAAGAAAAAGACAGAAACGTCCCCACCAGCTGCCTCTGCTGCAGCGCAGCAGCAGCAAACCTGCTGCTGCTGCTGCCGCTGCTGCTGCTGCTGCTGCTGCTGCTGCTGCTGCTGCTGCTGCTGCTGCTGCTGCTTACTTGCAGAGTGATGAGGAGTTGTTGTTTTTTGAATTTGTGTTTCCAAATGCGCATGAGAGCGAAGTCGGAAATAAACATTTTAATTCCTTTTGAATTAAATTGGGATTTGAGTTGCGGCTTCTTCGAAAGAAAGCCGGGAGTGGGGCAGCTGAGCGGCAGCAGCAGCGCAGCAGCTTGCTGCTGCAGCGCAGCACGGATCCTGAAGAACACGGGCGCTGCAGCAGGCGCTGCAGCAGCAGCAGCAGCAGCAGCAGCAGCAGCAGCAGCAGCGGGGTCCGCCTCGGGGTCCGCCGCCGCCGCCGCCGCTGCTGCTGCTTCCGGCGCTGCTGCTGCTGCTGCAGCAGCAGCAGCAGCAGCAGCATAAACTCCAATGCGGTACTGACACAAAGGACTGTTGAAAAGATGCAAATTGTTTTCAACAAGTGCCACAATTTGATTAAATTCATTTAAATGTCCTTTGTCAGTATACAGCTGAGCAGAAGGCCGCAAAGTCGGCGCCCACATGCTCTTCGCGAAGGTCTCGTTGTTGCACGACTGTACGTACACCTGAACGGACTGCAGCGCAGCAGCAGCAGCGCGCTTGTACGCTGCTGCTGCTGCTGCTGCTGCGGAGGAGCCTGCTGCGCCGCCCTCCTCTGCTGCTGCTGCTGCTGCTGCTGCTGCTGCTGGCTCGCCCCGAAGGTCTGGCTCCAACGTCACTATTAGGTGCCCACCAGCAGCCCTGCACACACCAGCAGCAGCAGCAGCAGCAGCAGCAGCAGCAGCAGCAGCAGCAGCAGCAGCAGCAGCAGCAGCA
>NW_013655350.1:23075-33956 GCF_000499385.1 Eimeria necatrix
TAGTCAATGGCATGCTGGGCTATTTGATGGCTAGCTGGGTAGCTAGCTGGGGCAGCTAGCTGGGCCATTTGATGATGGCTAGCTGGGCTACTTGATGGCTAGCTGGGCTATTTGACAGCTAGCTGGCTGGCTAGCTGGGATCCTGGACAGCTAGCTGGCTGGCTAGCTGGGCCATTTGATAGCTAGCTGGGCCATTTGGTGGCTAGCTGGGGTGGCTAGCTCCCTGGGACACTAGGGTTTAGGGTTTAGGGTTTAGGGTTTAGGGTGTGCCTATTAAGGGTTTAGGGTTTAGGGTTTACGGATTTTCCGAGGGAGTTCGCTCGAGGCCAGCGCGGGCCTCGGGTCTGGCTCTTTAGGGTTTAGGGTTTAGGGTTTAGGGTTTAGGGTTTACCTTCGCCGTGTCGATCGAAGACGGAAATCAACAACTGGCACCTGTCAATGAACTGCAAAGACCCTTCCGAAGCCCTAAACCCTAAATTAGGGTTTCCACCTTCCCACAGGCTTCTGGGGTTGCATGCAGTTTCGTAGTCGAGCCCTGTGGGGCCCCAGCCGTGCCCTGCGCGCAAACCCTAAACCCTAAACCCTAAACCCTAAACCCTAAACCCTAAACCCTAAACCCTAAACCCTCGCGGACCGAGCCTGAGGAAGAGGGTGTTGGGGTCTTCGGGCGAGGGTTTGAAGACGAAGAAGTTTTTTTCTGCTGCTGTTCCTCGAGGGTTTTGAAAAGGAGGAAAAGTTTTAGGGTTTATTCTTTGCGCAAAAGCATCAACAGAGTGTCTCAAAGCAGTGACTTTCACCACCACCATGTCCTCGCTGCTGCTGCTGCTGCTGCTGCTGCTGCTGCTGCTGCCTGCTGCTGCGGCCTGCAGCGCGGGCGCTGCAGCAGCAGCAGCAGCAGCAGCAGCAGCGCCCCGAGTGTACGTCCACAGGAAGTGCTGCCCCACACCCCCCCGAATCCGCCCCAACTGTGGGGCCCCACTTTTCAAAACTTTAACTGCTGCTGCTTCTTCTTCAGAAGACACAATTGTTGCTGTCAGTTCAAAACCACAAACAGCTCCTTCTTCCATTCCCGGGTCCCCCACCTGCGCAAACGCACTCCTGCTGCTGCTGCTGCTGCTGCTGCTGCTGCTGCTGCTGCTGCAGCAGCAGCGCGCGAACGCGGGCGCTTGCGCCGTTTTGCGGTTTTTATTTGTTCATAGCGGCTTATTAAATATGCATTAAATAAACCATTTAATTACTGGATATTTATTCTAGTAAAAAACATGCTGCTGCAGCAGCAGCAGCACTGCAGCAGCAGCAGCACTGCAGCAGCAGCAGCAGCAGCAGCAGCAGCACTGCAGCAGCAGCAGCAGCAGCAGCACTGCAGCATCAGCAGCAGCACTGCAGCATCAGCATCAGCATCAGCAGCAGCACAGCAGCAGCAGCAGCAGCACAGCAGCAGCAGCAGCACAGCAGCGCTGCTGCAGCAGCAGCAGCAGCAGCGGTGGCTGACCACGAAGACGAAGCTGCCTGGGGTCCAGGGCCTGTCGGCCTTGCGGATGCGGATGCGTTTGTTGTTGGGACTTTTCCAAGTTTTTGCAAATCCATCTGGCCAAGAAATGGTCAAAAAGGGGCTGCATGCAGCAGCAAAGTCGAAGGCGAGCAGCAGCAGCGCGTGGGGGTCGTTTGCTGCAGTCTCGGGGTGTACGTACAGCTCGAAGAACTGCAGCAGCCGCCCCAGCAGCCCCCGCTGCGGGGCCCCCGAAGCAGCAGCAGCAGCAGCAGCAGCACCCCAGGGGCCCCCCTGCAGCAGCAGCAAAGCGGGGCCCCCGGACACAGAACTCACTTCCACCCGCAGCACGCACTGCGAACCCGACACGCCCTTCCCCGCTGCTGCTGCTGCTGCTGCTGCTGCTGCTGCTGCTGCTGCTGCTGGTCTTTCCGCGGACCCTCCTGCTGCTGCTGCTGCTGCTGCTGGTCTTTCCGCGGACCCTCCTGCTGCTGCTGCTGCTGCTGCTGGTTCCGCTCCCTTAGCCTCCTCCTCCTCCTCCTCCGCTGCTGCTGCTGCTGCTGCTGCTGCTGCTGCTGCTGCTGCTGCAGCTGGTGTGGGGAAGGTGCAGCCGATCTCGCTGCTGCGGAGGGCCAGCTGCGTGCGCTGTACGTACACCTCAGGCTGCAGCAAACCCTCAGTCCACCAATTTGCTGCTCCTTCTTTCAAAAGATTTTCTTTTTGCAACTCCGAGAACTTCTGCAGCGCCACGAACATGTCCGCCCCAGACTCCACGTTCACTGACGCAACACTTACCCTAAACCCTAAACCCTAAACCCTAAACCCTAAACCCTAAACCCTACACCCTAAACCCTAAACCCTAAACCCTAAACCCTCAACCCTAAACCCTAAAGCCTGCACCTCGCCCTGAACCCTACACCCTAAACCCTAAACCCTCAACCCTCAACCCTCAACCCTCAACCTCGCCCTAAACCCTAAACCCTAAACCCTAAACCCTAAACCCTAAAGCCTAAAGCCTGAAGCCTAAAGCGTGGGGCGCAAAGGATGGGTAGGAGCGCTCTCGAGGGCTGGCGAGTTGAAAGGGGGCCGCAACTCGAAGCCCTAAACCCTAAACCCTAAACCCTAAACCCTAAACCCTTGGCCAGCAGCTTGGCCCTTTTAGGAAGCTCAGCGCAAGCAAAGCACCCCCTAAACCCTAAACCCTAAACCCTAAACCCTAGACCCTAAACCCGCAGTCCACTCCCCGATTTGGTTCTTGCTGCGTACAGAGCCCAGCACACCCAAAACACCTCCGGAAGGCCCCTAGACCCTAAACCCTAAACCCTAAACCCTAAACCCTAAACCCTAAACCCTAAACCCTCACGCGTGAGTCTGTAGTCGTAGTCCGGGTTGAGGTCAGTGAAGAGGAAAGTGGCGGGGACTCGAGGGTTTAGGGTTTGGGCCACGGGGTGGTTTAGCGCGAGGAAGGAGGGTTTGAGGGTTTGGAGGGAGAGGGTCAGCGCGAAAGGGTTTGCTGCTGCTGCTGCTGCTGCTGCTGCTGTCAGCAGCACGTAGAAGACGCAGCTGCCCTGCACCGCCACTGTGCTGCTGCTGCAGCGCCGGCGGAAGCGCGGGTGGCTGTGCAGCAGCAGCAGCAAATCATTTCCTCTGTCGTTGGAATAAAATAAAAATGAAGAATTTATTTCCGGATTTATTTCTCGAGAAGTTCCCAAGTAAATGTCCACGTCCCCCACGCCTTCAGCTGTACGTACACCCCACGCCCCGCACCGCCCCGTGCAGCAGCAGCAGCAGCAGCAGCAGCAGCAGCAGCGCAGCAGCAGCAGCAGCAGGGACGCCACAGCTACTGCGGCAGCAGCAGCAGGGAAACGCCAGCAGCAGCACGGGCAGTGATAGGCGCAGCAAGTGCAGCAGCAGCAGCACGGAAAACGTCAGCAGCAGCAACTGCAGCAGCTGCAGCAGCTGCAGCAGCAACGGCTGCGGCAGGCGCTGCGGCTAGAAGTCAGCAAGGCCCCAGCAGCAGCAACAGCAGCAGCAACAGCAAAAAGAAACTGCAGCAGCAACAGCAGCAAGAGCAGCAGCACCCTTCCCTCATCTGCAGTATTACCATCATCAGCTGCAGCAAAATCATTTTCAGCAGCAGCAACAGCAGCAACTGCAGCATCCTCAGCAGCAGCAACAGCAGCAGCAGCAACAGCAGCAGCAGCACCAGCAGCAGCATCACCAGAAGCAGCATCACCAGCAGCAGCAGCAGCACTATCACCAGCAGCAGCAGCAGCATTGTCCCCAACAGCAGCAGCACTATAACCAGCAGCAGCAGCGTCACCACCAGCACCAGCAGCATTATCACCAGCAGCAACAGCATTATCACCAGCAGCAGCAGCAGCAGCAGCAGCAGCATTATCACCAGCAGCAACAGCATTATCACCAGCAGCAGCAGCAGCAGCAGCAGCAGCAGCAGCAGCATTATCACCTGCAGCAACAGCATTATCAGCAGCAACAGCAGCAGCAGCAGCAGCATTATCACCTGCAGCAACAGCATTATCAGCAGCAACAGCAGCAGCAGCAGCAGCAGCAGCAGCAGCAGCAGCTTACTGTCGAGGTAAAGAAGAACATCTTTGTCAGGGTCTGTGAGAGTAAAAACGAAAACCCTTTCTTCATCTTTTTTCAAAACTCCTTTTGCTGTTTCTCCAACAGCAATTGGAATTGCACTTTTCAAAAAGCTGCACATCAAAGTAAACGTGTCTTCCTGTGCTGCTGCTGCTGCTGCTGCTGCTGCTGCTGCTGCTGGGGCTGCTGCTGCTGCTGCTGCTGGGGCTGCTGCTGCTGGGGCTGCTGCTGCTGCTGCTGCTGCTGCTGCGGGAGACGCGGTTCCGGCGGCAGGCGCCTCTTCCCCGTCTGCTGCTGCTGCTGGCCCGGCTGCTGCTGCTGCTGCTGCTGCTGCTGCTGCTGCTGCTGCTGCTGGGGTTTCTGCTGCATTGTAAGCCTCAGCCACAATCACGTAAGCCGCCTGTAAACCCTCGCGAGGGTTTGCTGCTGGCAGCAAATCGATGCTGCTGACTGAGGGCACCAAACCCTCGCGGACCTCCGGCCAAAATATTGCGTCTGCCACAAACCCTAAACCCTAAACCCTAAACCCTAAACCCTAAACCCTAAACCCTAAACCCTAGGCCTTTCAGCAACTGAAATGGGCGCCGCAAATCACCCCAAGCTACGTCATCAAACAAACCCAAAACCCTAAACCCTAAACCCTAGGCCCCAAACCCTAAACCCCACAAGTCCCAAACCCTAAACCCTACAAGTCCCAAACCCTGAACCCCGGCCCCCCACCCCTCACCCCGCAACCCCCAAACCCTAAACCCTAAACCCTAAACCCTCACCGGGGTCCTCGGGGAGGGGCAGTCTGTAATCTTTTTCTGAAAAAGCTCTAAAACCCTCGGGAGGTTCTAAACCCTCGAAAAAAAAAGAGTTTGCAAAAAGCCGAACTCGAGAAGCCCCAAAACCACTGGCTTGGCAGCGAGCCGCAGACTCAAACCCTAGGTCGCCCGCTGAACGCACAAGGGTTTAGGGTTTAGGGTTTAGGGTTTAGGGTTTAGGGTTTGGGGTTTGGGGAGGGCAAGGGTTTACCCAAATCCCCGGGTCTGTCGTCTGAGTTTGGGATCCAGCGGGCGACTTGCGTGTTCCCAAATCCCAAATCCCAAATCCCAAATCCCAAATCCCAAACCACAAATCCCTTTGGGGTTTGGGGAGAGCAAGGGTTTAGGGGCCCAGACAGCAGACTCAAACCCTAGGTCGCCCGCTGAACGCACAAGGGTTTAGGGTTTAGGGTTTAGACTTCAGGGTTTAAAAGGGTTTTAGGGCTTGCGAAAGTTAAGGGTTTTCGAGGGTTTAGCGTTTGCTACGTCTTGGGGTTTGCTAGGGTTTAGGGTTTGCTAGGGTTTACGGCTTGCTAGGGTTTACGGCTTGCTAGGGTTTAGGGTTTGCAAGGGTTTAGGGTTTGCAAGGGTTTAGGGTTTGCGAAATCTGCTCTCAGCTATCCCCCAAACCCTAATCACTTTCTAAACCCTAGCCCCAAACCCTCGCCAAACCCTAGCCCCCACCAAACCCTAAACCCTCGTTAAACCCCAAACCCTCTGCAAACCCTAAACCCTCTGCAAACCCCAACCCCCTGCAAGCCCCAAACCCTCGTTAAACCCTAAACCCTCGTAAAACCCTAAACCCTCGCCAAACCCTAAACCCTCGCGGCAGCGCACCTGTCTGGAGAGTGAAGTCGAGGGGGAAAATGAAAACCCTTCTGTGGCGAGGGTTTCGAGGGTTTGGAGAAAGAGAAAAAGCCACTGGAGTTCCTTCGGCGAGGTGGAGGGTTTGCTGCTGCAGGGTTTGGAAGCTGGGGTGTACGTACACCTCAACGCCCGCGGGGCCCCGCGGCCCCACACTCGCCAGAAGTTGAATTTTCACTTTTTTCTTTTTGCTTTTTGTGTTTATTAAAATCTGCCAAAGTCCCTCACTTTCCTCGAGAGGAACTTCCAGTTTGTTTTCGAATTCTCCCCCCAATTCGCCTTCAAAGTCCCCCGCTGGCTGCTGCTGCTGCTGCTGCTGCTGCTGCTGCTGCTGCTGCGCCGCTGCTGCTGCGAGGGGCCCCATCTGCAGCAAGTTGCTGCTGAGAGCTGCTGCTGCTGCTGCTGCTGCTGCTGAAGCAGCAAAATCTTTTTTTAAATAAACAACAAAAGTAATTCCATTTCGCAAAGACACAGAAGACAGCCGCACATCTGCTGCACCCACTCGCCGAACTGCTGCTGCGAAGCTGCAAAGACAAAACTCCAAATCTTTTTAAACTTTTTATTTTATTTTATTTTATTTATTTATTTTATTTTAATTTATTTTAAAACTTTTGTTTATTTTATTTCTCCAGTTCCGCCAAGTGCCTCAGCTCAAGCTGCTGTCCTTCTAACCACTGTCTGCAAGCAAGTAAGCAGCAGCAGCAGCAGCAGCAGCAGCAGCAGCAGCAGCAGCGGCAGAACTAGCAGCAGCAACGGAAGAAAAGGAGAAAAAGCCGGCAGCAGCAGCAGCCGCAGGACTTACCGCAGCAGCGCAAGATCCAGAAGCGGCACAAAACTAGCAGCAGCAGCAGCAGCAGCAGCAGCAGCAGCAAAACTAGCAGCAGCAGCAGCAGCAAAACTAGCAGCAGCAGCAGCAGCAGCAGCAGCAGCAGCAGCAGACTGACAGGCTGGAGCTGGCCTCTGGAGTCTTGAAGCGAAGAGCATAAAAGAAAGAAGGAAGAGGAGACAAAAGAGGCAGCAGCAATTCAGAAGCTTCGCTGCTGCTGCGGCGGACACACAGCGAGCCTGCAGGCGCGGGGCCAGGGGGCGGCAGCTCCTGCAGCAGCAGCAGCAGCAGCAGCAGCAGCAGCAGCAGCAGCAGCGTGAGGGGCCGCGGCAGCAGCAGCACAAGGAGCAGCAGAGGGGGAGGAGCGAGCAGCGCAGCAGCAGAGTAAGTAGCGGAGGAACGAGAAGCAGCAGCAGCAGCAGCAGCACGAAGAGCAGCAGCAGCGGCAGCAGCAGAACAAAATGCAGCAGCAGCACATAAGAAGCAGCAACAGCAGCAGAACACGGAGCTGCTGCAGCAGCAAAACAGCGAGCAGCGGCCGCAGGCTCAGCAGCAGCAGCAGCAGCAGCAGCAGCAGCAGCAGCAGCAAAGAGAGCGCGCAGCAGGGAGCGCTGCTGCAGAGCAGCAAAAGGGGTCAAAAGCAGCAGCAAAACAAACAGAATAAAAAGAATAAAATGAATAAAATTAATTTAAATTAATTAAATAAATTAAAGTAATTAAATTAATTAAAAGTACCTTGCAAAAAGCCAAAGGAGTGGCAGCGGGCTGGCAAGGAAAAAGACAAACCTCCTCGGGGAGGGGCCCCTGCTGTCTGTACAGCTGAACCAACAGGGGGGCCCCATCTGCTGCTGTCTGTACAGCTGCTGCTTCGTAAGGACAAGACTTGGCGAAAGGCAGCAGATTGAAGAAGCTGAGGCGCTGCTGCTGCAGCAGCTGGAAGTGGCGGGGGTCTTGTTTGCTGCTGCTGCTGCTCACGCTCAGCCGCACCAGCGCAGCAGCAGCAGCAGCAGCAGCAGCAGCAGCTCGAGCAAAAGGGGTCAAAAGCAGCAGCAAAACAAACAGAATAAAAAGAATAAAATGAATAAAATTAATTTAAATTAATTAAATAAATTAAAGTAATTAAATTAATTAAAAGTACCTTGCAAAAAGCCAAAGGAGTGGCAGCGGGCTGGCAAGGAAAAAGACAAACCTCCTCGGGGAGGGGCCCCTGCTGTCTGTACAGCTGAACCAACAGGGGGGCCCCATCTGCTGCTGTCTGTACAGCTGCTGCTTCGTAAGGACAAGACTTGGCGAAAGGCAGCAGATTGAAGAAGCTGAGGCGCTGCTGCTGCAGCAGCTGGAAGTGGCGGGGGTCTTGTTTGCTGCTGCTGCTGCTCACGCTCAGCCGCACCAGCGCAGCAGCAGCAGCAGCAGCAGCAGCAGCAGCAGCAGCAGCACACACGAACCGCCCGTAGGGAGCCACGCGCCGCCGCGGGTCACTGCCCACCCGCAGCGCAACAAGGCCGCTGCTGTCAGCTTCCTGCGACCGCCAGCACAGCGGCTGCTCCTTCGAAGACTGCAGCAGCAGCAGCAGCAGCAGCAGCAGCAGCAGCAGCAGCAGCAGCAGCAGCAGCAGAGGTGGCAGCAGCGGCGGGTGGGGAGGCGGCGGCGAGGAGCCGGCAGCGCCAGCAGCGGCGCCGGCATCGCAGCAGCAGCAGCAGTCGCAGCAGCAGCAGCAGCAGCAGCAACTGCAGCAGGGGCAGCAGCAGCAGCAGCAGCAGCAGTGGCAGCAGCAGCAGCAGCAGCAGCAGCAGTGGCAGCAGCAGCAGCCTCGAGAGCTACAGCAGCGGCCCGAAAGCCCCCACCCTCCCCGTAAACCCTAAACCCCGCCCCCTAAACCCTAAACCCTAAACCCTAAACCCTAAACCCTAAACCCTACGAGAGCGGGGTTGGGGTGCATTTCGTTGTCGGCGTGGCAGCAGGCAATGGCAGGGGGAGGCCCGTCAATAGCAGCAGCAGCAACAAGAAAAGGAATAAATTCATTTGCTGCTGCTGCTGCTGCTGCTGCTCGCTGCTGCTGCAGCAGCTGCGGCAGGCAAAGTTCTTTGGGGTCAAAAGGCCCTTCGGGCAACTCAAACACAAACCGCCGCGTGCTGTCTGCAGCAGCAAACACAAACCCTAAACCCTAAACCCTAAACCCTAAACCCTAAACCCTAAACCCTAAATCCTAACCCCAAGCCCTACGAGCTAAACCCTAAACTTCAAACCCTAAACCCCAAACCCTAAACCCCAAACCCCAACCCTAGGCACTAAACCTAAAACCCTCAACCCTAAACCCTAAACCCTAAACCCTAAACCCTTAACCCTAAACCCTAGGAAAGCGCAAGACGAGGAGTGCTTGCGAATGTTCTAGTCCGACGCAGCAGTGGCTTCCGAATGCCCGCCCCTCTAGGGTTTAGGGTTTAGGGTTTAGGGTTTAGGGTTTAGGGTTTACTGGCTGGGAGAATGAAGTCTATAGGCTCCTCCAGGGTCAAAGGCGTGAGGGCCCCGGGGGCCCCCAAGTTAAGGACAAACTTTCTGCTGCTGCTGCTGCTGCTGCTCCTGCTGCTGCTGCTGTGCCGCAGCAGCAGCACAATGTGCAGCACGGAGTTGTCTCCTGAAAATTGAAAAAAAAAAAAAGAAATTCAAATAAATAAATGCCACTTTTGAATGACAAAAAGCAAAAATTAAAACAAATTTAATCAATTAAATATTTCCCAAAATAAACCAACAAAAGAAGAAGCAGCGCAGCACCAAAAGTGCCCTCAGGGGGCCCCCAGGGGGCCCCCAGGGGGCCCCCAGGGGCCCCCGGGGGCCCCCAGTGGGGCCCCTAAGGGCCCCCAGGGGCCCCCGGGGGGCCCCCTGGGGGCCCCTAGTGGGGCCCCTAGGGGCCCCCAGGGGCCCCCCGGGGGCCCCTGGGGGCCCCTGGGAGGAGCGGGAGTTGTTGAAGGAGGAAAAAGAGAAAGAGAGGAAAAAGGACTTCAAAAGGAGTTTTAAAACTTCAATAAAATCAAAAAAGAAGAAAAGAAAATAAAAAATTAAACAAAAATTAAAACTCACGAGCTCTTGTCGACACATAATGCGTCCCCAATGCATAGCCCTGGGTACGAATTGTTTCGCAGCTTTGGGGGCCCCCGGGGGGCCCCCCTGGGGGGCCCCCGGGGGCTGGGGGGCCCCCCTGGGGGCCCCCGGGGGGCCCCTCTGTGGGGCTGTGGGGCCAGCAATCCCAAGAGATTAATAATTCGAAAGGAGAGGCCTCTTGTGTGTTTTCTTGAGTTTGGGGAGGGTCTTCACTGAGGGTCTGCGTCGCAAACCCTAAACCCTAAACCCTAAACCCTAAACCCTCGTAAACCCTCGCAAGCAGTGGGGGGCGGGGGACTCCTCAAAACCCTCCTAAACCCTCGTGTCTCCTGGTGAACCCTCCTCAGTCTTTTAAACCCTCGTAAACCCTCATAAACCCCGCTAAACCCTAATGCGACCCTGTGCACCCCATTAAACCCCAAACCCTAAACCCTAAACCCTAAACCCTAAACCCTAAACCCTGAACCCTCGTAAACCCTCGCAAGCAGTGGCTGGCGCAGTGGGCCCCTCTAGCGTGCAGCGTCAGCGTTTAGGGTCTAGAGCCTGGGGTTTAGGGTTTAGGGTTTAGGGTTTAGGGTTTACGATGTGGAGGATGTCGTCTGCTGCAGGCTGCAGCCCCCTAAAACACCCTTTTTCTTTGCTGCAGTGGAAAAAGAAATAATTAACTGCAGCAGCAGCAGCAGCAGCAGCAGCAGCAGCAGCAGCAGCAGCAGCAGCAGCAGCTTCGCCGTAAACGGGCTCGCAAGCCAAACCCTCATCGGGGGAGCCCCCGGAGCACTGCGCGCAAACCCCAAACCCTAAACCCTAAACCCTAAACCCTAAACCCTAAACCCTAGAGCCTTGGGAGCGGAGGCTCCGGTGCTGCGCTGCTGCAGTCTTCAGCTCTATGGAGGGGCGCACGCGCTGAATCGAACCCCACAAACCCTAAACCCTAAACCCTACTAAACCCCAAACCCCAAACCCTAAACCCTAAACCCTAAACCCTAAACCCTAAACCCTCGCCGAACCTTAATTTCTTCCGCCGCAACAGCTTCCGATCCCAAACCATGCAGCCGAATTGTCAACTCGGGTTTACAGGGCTGTTCGCAAATCAAATAAACCCTCAATAGGGGGCCCCCCAAGGGGGCCCCCCCAGGGGCCCCCCCAGGGGCCCCCCCAGGGGCCCCCCCAGGGGCCCCCCCAGGGGCCCC
>NW_013655351.1:0-667 GCF_000499385.1 Eimeria necatrix
TAATTTAATGCATTGACAAAAAACGCTGCGAATCAAACATAGTGGGATAACAAGAGTGTGCTGCGATTGTAGTAGTGCTCATGAAATCACAGTCCCTAATGTTTTCGCATTTTGGCTGAACCAGCAGTAACTCGACCAAAATATCAAGAATATCGCACTACTTTTTTCCCGTTCAAGATAGTGCGCTTCATGGCGTATACTCCTGAACTCAAGTGAAAATAACACTCATCAATTTGTGTGGACTAGTTGTTCTTGAGATTGCACGTTACCAACTAGCTTTATACATATTTTTGCAACATGTAGCCGCTTAACTTGGGGGTAAAATACGGTACAGCAACACCATGCTTAACGAATACTTAGGTCACGTGATTGTCTCGTGATACTACCAAAATATACTCCTGTTGATACTGAGACGGCACAGAGAAGTAGCCGCGTGCACCCTGCAAATGCAAAAACGTTAAGGACATTGCCAATCGATTTGAAAGATGTGGCAAGTGGCTAACTACTCTCAGCTAGACGTATGGAATTCACATTCGCTAATGAACTTCTGATGCATTTGTCCAGAAAACACTTATTCTTGTTGAACATGGAGCCACACGTGAATAGGCGGCAAGGCTATGCATCAGATTAGTACTTTAACCTACATGACGCCTTCGCTAATCCTCTG
>NW_013655351.1:767-1319 GCF_000499385.1 Eimeria necatrix
TAAGAGACATGAAAATGTCTCTTCGCGCGCTAACAAACAGTTTTATTTTAGCAGCCTACTGATATTGGTTAGGTGGTGCTCTAAAGAGCGGAGGAAGGCCTGTGAAAGGAGACTTAGCCGAACCTGCGAACAAATCACAGAAGCATTTTAAAATCCTGGACTTTAGGACCAAGGATGTGGAGATAATTCTAAATCGCGCTTCCCAAGCTGCAAAGGCAACTGCCGGCTACAGAATGATATTAAATCAATGCATTGCAGATAGACCACACTCGTTAATAAAGCAGAGGTTACCACTATGTTCGTAGGCAAGCAAACCTTAGAACAACAAAATTTATCTTTTAAGCACCTGCCAATCTGCCAGAAGGACCACATCGCATGTTGCTGATCGAATATGAACTGTGTTGTGTCAGCTTTCTTGATGCTACCCAGATCGTAGGCTCTTCTCGGAAAAACTTTTGATTAGTGCATTCTCGTGAAAACGGCAAAAGCATGATTACACAATATATGTGAATTGGCGATGCTTGGTCACGCTTTCAATCAACTATCCACAGA
>NW_013655352.1:0-557 GCF_000499385.1 Eimeria necatrix
AGCTAGCCCCAGAGGCTAGGCTAGCTAGCTAGCCATAGAAGCTGGTTCGCTAGCCATAGAGGCCAGCTAGCTGGTCATAAATGACGGCTAGCAAGCTAGCTGGCCGAAGCTAGCTAGCCGTAGCTAGCTAGCTGACTAGCCAGCTAGCTAGCTAACAACTAGCTAGCTAGCTAACTAGCTAGCTAGCCATAGCCAGCTAGACAACTAGCTAGCTAGCTAGCCATAGCTAGCTAACTAACTGGCTAGCTAGCATCGATAGAAGCTAACTAGCTAGCTGGCTAGCTAGCTAGCTAGCTAGCTAGCTAGCTAGCTGGCTAGCCATCGCCAGCTAGCTAGCTAGCTATGGGCGTCAACTGGGCCGTTTATTTGTTTTTGAATCTTTGGCGGCAACTGAGGTGTACAGACACTGCAGGGCAGCTAGACTCCAAACCCTAAACCCTAAAACCTCTGAGCAACTCAAAACCCTAAACCCTAAACCCTAAACCCTCGTCTGAAGGAAAGCAAACAAAGGCAAAGTCGCTGAGGGTTTGGAGCTTGGCTGGAGGGGGGCGGGGGCT
>NW_013655352.1:657-1235 GCF_000499385.1 Eimeria necatrix
ATTGGCTGGCGTCCTGCAGCCCAAGAAAGCTAAACCCTAAACCCTAAACCCTAACCGAAACCCTTACAGACCCCCAATAAGTTCTCGCTGGCCCAATTCGCCAGCTAGGCTTCAGCCCTAGGGTTTAGGGTTTAGGCCCTAGGGTTTAGGGTTTAGACCCTAGGGTTTAGGGTTTAGGCCCTAGGGTTTAGGGTTTAGGGTTTTCTGGGACATTGGTCTTCAGGTTATTCACTGTCTCCGTGATTGTTTCTTTCTGCGGGCATTCAAAAAAATAAAATAAAAAAATGAATAATAAATAAATAAATAAATAAATATATAAATAAATAATAAATAAACAAATAAATAAATAATAAGTAAATAAATAAATAAATAAATAAATAAAAGAAGCAAAGAAAACAGGGGCGGGCTTTTCCGCAGGCGAGAAAGGGGGACTAGGAAACCCCCAAACCCTAAACCCTAAACCCTAAACCCGAATTTCTAAACCCTAAACCCTAAACCCTAAACTTGAATTTCTAAACCCTAAACCCTCGACTCCAGCCCCCGCGCCGTACGCCCGAAACCCTAAACCCTAAACCCTC
>NW_013655353.1:0-6960 GCF_000499385.1 Eimeria necatrix
AGCTGCTGCTGCTGCTGCTGCTGCTGCTGCTGCTGCTGCTGCTGCTGCTGCTGCTGCTGCGAAAACAAGAGCGGCTCTCTGCGTGTGGGGCCTGCTGCAGCTGCTGCTGTGCACAGGCAGCAAGGTGCGGCGGCTGCAGGGCGTGGAGGGCGCGGAAGCTTCTGGGGTTTTCTATTTGCGAAGTTTGGGAGATTTGCTGCAGCTGCGAGACAGTCTGTTTTCAGATGTCAATACACCCCAAGCCCTCAAACACGTCGTTGTGGGGTCTTCTTTCATCGGCCTCGAAGTCGCAGCAGCTTTGAAGAAAGTCGGAGTTCGAGACGTCGCAGTCGTCGGCAGGGTAAGCAGCAGCAGCAGCAGCAGCAGCAGCAGCAGCAGCAGCAGCAGCAGCGGGAGTAGTAGTAGCAGCAGCAGCAGCAGTAGTGCTAGTGGCAGCCACAGCAGGAGTAGTAGTAGTAGCAGCAGCTGCAGGAGTAGTAGCAGCAGCAGCAACAGCAGCGGCAGCTGCAGCTGCAGCTGTAGTACTAGCAGCAGCAGCAGCAGTGTAGCTGCTGCAGCAGACGCAGCAGTAGTGTCAGGGACGGCAGGCGCAGCAGCAGCAGCAGCAGTATACCAGCTGCAGCAGAAGCTGCAGCGGCGGAAACAGCAGCACCTGCAGAAACAGTAGCAGCAGCAGCAACAAGAGCAAAAGCATAAGCAGTAACAGGAGCAGCAGTAGCAGCAGGAGCAGCAGCAGCGGAAATAGCAGCAGTCGTAACAGCAGCAGCAGCAGCAGCAGCAACTGCAACAGCAAACTTATTCTCGGGAATTAAGGCAGTTTGTGCATGCTTTAGTGGAGACACTTGTAGATGTGGGTCATTTGTATTTAGTTAGTTTTATTCAATAAATAATAATTATATTGCTGCCTTCCTGCTGTTGCTGCTGCTGCTGCTGCTGCTGCTGCTGCTGCTGCTGCTGCTGCTGCTGCTGCGTCTGTAGGAAAAGGTCCCCTTGGAGTTGGTCTTGGGCGAACGCGTGGGCGGCGCTTTTAAGAATTTGTTGGAAGCAAATGGAGTGGAGTTTATTCCCAATATGGAAGCTTCAGAGATCATGTGTGCTGCTGTTGCTGCTGCTGCTGCTGCTGCTGCTGCTGCTGCTGCTGCAGTTGCTGCTGCTGTTGCTGCTGCTGTTTGTGCCGACGCTGTTCCTGGTGCAGTGTTGGCCTCCATAGCGGCAGTTCTTGCTACGAAGGCAGTTTTAGTTCCTGCTGCTGCTGTGCTGCTGCTGCTGCTGCTGCTGCTGCTGCTGCTGGCTGGGCGTTTTTGTGTTCGCTGGAAAGCCCGTTCTAGCTGCTGCTTCTCTGGGGGGCACTCCTCCGCGGTTTGCTGCTGCTGTGGATGCCTTTTGCTGCTGCTTGCTGCTGCTGCTGCTCCTCGCCTGTTACTGCATGTGCTGCACACGCTGCATCTGCTGCTGCTCCTCCTCGCCCGCTACTGCATGTGCTACATCTGCTGCACCTGCTGCTGCTGCTGCTGCTGCTGCTGCTGCTGCTGCTGCTGCTGCAGCACGCGGGACGGCAAGGTAACAGGAGTGCGTCTCAAGAGCGGGCGAGTCTTAGCAGCAGATCGGGTCATTGTGGGGATTGGAGTTGTTCCTGAGCTGCCCCACATCAGCAGCAGCAAACAGCTGCAGCAGGGAAACCGCGGGGGACTTGCTGTGGACCCCTTCCTCTCGTACGCGCTGCTGCTGCTGCCTTTGCTGCTGCTGCTGCTGCTTTTGCTGCTGCTGCTTTTGCTGCTGCTGCTGCTTTTGCTGCTGCTGCTGCTTTTGCTGCTGCTGCTGCTTTTGCTGCTGCTGGTGCTGATGGTGGCGCTGATGCCGTTGGTTTTGCTGATGCTGTTGCCTCTGTTGCTCCTGCTGCTGTCGCCGCTCCTGCAGCAGCAGCAGCTGCTGCTGCTGCTGCTGCTGCCTGCTTTGTCTCTCGAGGTTCAAATTCTCTTCGTTGATTGCGCTGCTGCTGATTTGCTGCACGTGTCTCTTGCTGCTGGATTGCTGCTTTTTATCTGGCGGTGCTGCTGCTGCGCCTTTGAGGGCCTAACGCAGCAGCAGCAGCTGCTGCTGCTGCTGCTCTCCTGCTGCTGCTGTGCTGCACCTTCTTACCTCTGCTGCTGCTTTTCTTTTTTTGTGACTCCTTTTAATCCTCTGGCTGCCCCTGCAGCCCATTGCTGCTTGGAGTCTGTGGTCACCAGCTTTGCTGCTGCTGCAGCAGCAGCAAAACAGCTACTGTCGCAGCTGCTGCTGCACCTGCTGCTGCTGCTGCTGCTGCTGCTGCGTGCAGCTGCCCTTCGCACCCCACAATATTTGCTGCTGGAGATATCGCGAGCTTTCCCTACGTGAAATCTGGTGCGTCATGAATTTGCTGTTGTGTCTTCTGTATTTCTTTTATCTCTTTTTCCTTTTTTGACTTTTTTATTTTTATTTTTTTGTTTTTTGTTTCTTTTTTGACTTTTTTATTTTTTTGTTTTTTGTTTCTTTTTTGGCTCTTTTTATTTCCTCGTGGCTTTGTTTTCCTTCTCTCTAAGTTTGGGCTGTGTCTTCTGAAACTTGGTTCAGCAGCAAGCTGCAGCAGCTGCAGCAGCAGCTGCTGCTGCTGCAGCAGAACCTGCTGCTGCGTGCAGAAATGCTGCTGCTGCGCCTCTTGCTTCTGGCTCTCTTGCTGCTGCGCTACTTGCTGCTGCTTTGTCTGCTGCTGCAGCTCCAGTTGCTCTGACTGTTGCTGCAGTTGCTGTGTCTGCTGCTGGTACTCCACCTGCTGCTGCTGCTCAATTGCTGCTGCTGCTCCACCTGTTGCTGCTTTTACTTCACCTGCTGCTGCTTCACCCGCTGCTGGAGTGCCTGCTGCCGCTGCTAAAGCGGCAGCTGCCGCTGCTCTCCCTGCTGCTGCCGCTGCTGCACCTGCTGCTGCTGCTCTGCTGCTGCTGCTGCTGCTGCTGCTGCTGCTGCAGGGGAAGACATCCGCGTGGAACACTTTGCAACAGCAATGGACCAGGGCCGTGTTGCTGCTGCTAACATGTTGGGACTTAATCGCCCTTTTGCTGCTTTGCCTTTTTTCTGGACAATGCTGTTTGGCAAGGGGCTGCGGTGGGGTGTACAGACAGCTGCTGCCCCACAGTTTGCGACTTTTCTCCTTTTTGCTTTTCAAATAAATCCTTTTTCCAAACTTTTTGCTTTTTTGTCTTCTTTTTTTCTTTTATTTTAGCTCCTTTTGTTTTGTCTTCTAATTTGTCTCATTTATTTCAATTTTATTCTTTTCTTTTGTATTTTGTTGTCTTTTCATTTCCTTTTATTCAAGTCTTTCTTTTTTTTATCTTTTTTGCCTTTTTAATTTATTTATCTCCTTTTATCTTTTCACTTCTTTTCATTTTTCTGCGTTCGTCTTTTTGTTTTCTCTTAATTATCTTTTTTTCTCCTTTTAGTTTTCTTTTTTTAATCTTTTTTTCTTTTTTCTTTTTTTCTTTCTTTTGCATATTTTTGTCTTTTATTTATTTCCCTCTAAATCTTTTTATTTTTTATTTCCTTTTTTGATTTCTTTCCTTTCTTTATATCTTTTTGTCTTTTTTACTTTTTTGTGCCCTTTGAGTTTAGATGCCTTTCTCTCTTTTTATTTTTTCTTTTTTTTAATCTCTCTGCTTCCACCATTAATAATTAATTACTAATGATTAATTATTAGTTGTGTATTGTTTATTATTTATTGTTTTTTATTTATTATTTATTATTTATTATCTGCTACTTTCCTTTTTTATTTTTTTATTTTGCTGCTGCAGCTACATCGGCAACGGCCACGGCTTCGAAGATGTAATTGTAGAAGGAGATCTTTCCAAGTTCCAGTTTGTCGCTTATTACACGAAGGGAGACAAGGTGACCTTGCTGCTGCTGCTGCTGCTGCTGCTGCTGCTGCTGCTGCTGCTGCTGGTGTGCTGGGCTTGCAGCAGGTGCTGCTGCTGGCGGTGCTGCTGCCGTCGCTGGGCTTGCTGCAGTTGCAGCAGGTGCTGCAGTTGCTGCTGCTGTTGGAGCTGTTGCTGCAGATGCTGGGGCCGCTGGTATAGCTGCTGCCGCAGCAGCAGCTGTTATTGTGCTTGGTGCAGCAGCAGCAGCAGCAGCAGCAATCTCACTAGCTGCTGCGCTGCTGCAGCCGTTTATCCGCGTCTCCTTACTGCTGTGGAACTGTTGCTGCGTCTTCCATTCGGCAGCAGCTGCGGTCGACTGTGCTAAGGCGCTGCTGCTGCTGCTGCTGCTGCTGCTGCTGCTGCTGCTGTGTGTGCAGGTAATAGCAGCAGCAACTATGGGCAAAGACCCTGCCTGCGTGGCCATAGGAGAAGCTTTGAAAGCCAACATAATGCCAACAGCAGCAGAACTTCGCATGGGCCTGCAAAACTCCCAAGACATCATTAACAGAGTCAAGGTAGAGCAACTCCTGCTGCTGCGCTTGCTGCTGCTGCTGCTGCTGCGCTTGCTGCTGCTGCTGCTGCGCTTGCTGCTGTAACTGCTGGGCGTGCTGCTGCTGTGGTTGCTGCTGCTGCTCGTGATGTGGCTCAAACTCTTGGTGCTGCTGCTGCTGCTTTTATTGCTGTTGTAGCGGCTGTTGTTGCTGCTGCTGCTGGATTGGCAGCAAAGTTATGCGCTGATGCCACTGCAGTTGTTCTTGCTGCTGCTGCTGCTGCTGCTCTTCTGTTACCGCTGCTGCTGCTGCTGCTGCTGCTTTGCTGCGACGTGGGAAGCGACACAAAGTCCCAGTCTCTGTGGGTTCATTTTGCTGCTGCAGCAAAACGCCATCAAGAAGGTTGCGTAGAGGCTGCAGCAGCAGCATCCACTGCGAGATGATGGGAGCCAAGCAGCAGCAGCAGCAGCAGCAGCAGCAGCAGCAGGGGTTGCTGCTGCAGCATTGGCAGCAGCAACCCCAGCAGCAGCATCATTTACAGTGAGAACTCTCTGGCAGCATCTGTTTTATGACTCTTTGCTCTTTTTCTCCTTTTGCTGCTGCAGCAAGAGAGAGTTGCATTCATTTCTTTTTGTGCAGCAGCTTGCTGCTAGCAAGGTGCCTCCGCAGCTGTCTAGCTAGCTAGCTAGCTAGACAGCTAGCTAGCTAGCTAGCTAGCTAGACAGCTAGCTAGCTAGCTAGCTAGCTAGCTAGCTGCCGGGTCCTTGCAGGCCTGCTGCTGCCCCCAAGGCCTGAAGCCTGAAACCTCTTACGTATGCAGTACGTGCCTTGAGGCTAAACATGAAAAAGGCTGCTGCTGCAACAGCAGCAGCAGGTGCTGCAGCAGTTGCTGCAGCAACAGCAGCAGCAAATTTTGTTGCACTTTGCATTGCTGCCGTGGATAGCACGGCGCACTGCCACCGTATCGCACATTTCTCTACGCAGCTTAGCGGAGAGGGAAACAGCAGCAGCAGCAGCAGCAGCTGCTGCTGCTGCTGTTTCTCTCTCAGCAGCAGCAGCAGCTGCAGCAGCAGCTGCAGCAGCTGCTGCAGCAGCTGCTGCTGCTTGTGCTGCTGCTTGTGCTGCAGCTGCGTAGCGTAACTTGCCACTTAGACACACTCATGAGGAGAGCTCTTAGCTTTTAATATTACGTTGCGCTGGAGCAAAATTGTGGGGTTGACTTGCTGCTGCTGCAGCAAAGCAGTTCCCTAGTGCTGCAGCAGCAACCTAGCAGCAGCTGCTGCTGCTGCAGCCCAGCTTCTGCAGCGGTTGCTCAGCACCAGGAGCTTCAGCAGCACCCGGAAGGCTCCTGCAGCAGCGGCTGAGGGGGTGCTGCAGCAGCTGCTGCAGCGTAACCCAGCTGCTGCTGCAGGTCAGCAGCAGCAGCAGCAGCAGCAGCAGCGCTGCTGAAAGTTATGCTGCTGCTTCTCCGAGGGAGACCGGCGGCGTTTGCTGCTGCTGCTCTCTCACCTCTTGCGCCAAAGTTTTGTCTCCCAAAATGTCTTCGAGGTCTTCCCTGCGAAGCAACAGGCAGCGGGAGTCTCCCTTTTAGGGTTTAGGGTTTAGGGTTTAGGGCTTCGGGTTTAGGGTTTTGGGGCTAGGGTTTAGGGTTTGGCTGCGGGCCACGCGGCCAGACCCTAAACCCTAAGCTCCCGCTGCTTGGTGCGAAGCAGTCAGCAACGGGAGTCTGCAGCCCTAGGGTTTAGGGTTTAGGGTTTAGGGTTTAGGGTTTAGGGTTTAGGGTTTATACTTGTAGTCCCTCAAAAGACAACACAAAGAACGCATGCAAGCTTCTTGCAGCGGAGAGCGCCGCGCGCGAAATAAGGTGTCTAGACACCGCAGCACCGGCACCACCTGCGGCCGCACAGCCAAACCCTAAACCCTAAACCCTAAACCCTAGCCCTAAGCCCTAAACCCTAGCCCTAAACCCCAGCCCCAAACCCTAAACCCTAGGCCTAAACCCCAAAGCCTGCCGCTTCGGCTTGCAGAGTTAAGCCACGGCCTCAAACCCTAGACCCTCAGCTGCACCCCTGGAAGCAGCAGCGCGGGCGCCAGCCCTGAACCCTAAACCCTAAACCCTAATTTGGGGTTTAGGCGCTGCAGCGCAGCAAATTGAAGGAGGCAGCAGATAAAAGACAAACCTCTGTCTGCAGCACCCGCCGCACCAGCGAAGCCACCAGCCCCTCAACTTGTGCTGCGGGGCCCCCGGGGCCCCCGGGGGCCCCCCGCTGTACCCTAAGGTTGGGGGGCCCCTTGCTGGGGGCCCCGGGGTCTGCTTCGTTCTCCCCGTCTTCTGCTTCTGCTGCTGCTGCTGCTGCTGCTGCTGCTGCTGCGCCGGTAGCCCGCAGCACCTTTATGCGCAGGTCTGTTGATGCCAGCAGCAGAAATGCGTCTTCAAGAAGACGCCCCAGGGGCTCCTGGGGAGACGGAATCGGCAGCAGCAGAAACAGCAGCAGGAAAAGTAACGAAAAGGCGCCCAGATAGTCTGCGTCCAGTGCGCCTGG
>NW_013655353.1:7060-7615 GCF_000499385.1 Eimeria necatrix
TCACGCCATCGCGGCCCTCCAAGTCGCCGTCTAGCCAAGGCGCCAACACCCCACTCACCAGCAGCCTGCACAAGCAGCAGCAGCAGCAGCAGCAGCAGCAGCAGAAACAGCAGCAGGAAAAGTAACGAAAAGGCGCCCAGATAGTCTGCGTCCAGTGCGCCTGGAACAGCAGCAGCAGCAGCAGCAGCAGCAGACATACCGCTGCAGCTGCAGCCTTCTCAGCATGGACAGCGAGTTGACGATAAAGCAGTAAATCTTCTGCAGCAAAAAGAGTAGCAGCAGCAGCAGCAAAAGCACCCACACAGGTTCCCCCTCAGCAGCAGCAGCAAGCCCGAGCGTTCCTGCTGCCGCCTGTTGTGCTGTTGCTGCTGCAGTTGCTTCCTGAGCCGCTGCTGCTAGTGCTAGCAGCAGCTGCTGCTTCTGCCTCTGCCGTTACTTCCGCAGCGGCGACAGCCCTGCCCCCGCCGCTGCAGCTGCTGCTGCCGCCGCTGCTGCTGCTGCTGCTGTTGCTGCTGCTGCTGCTGCTGCTGCTGCTGCTGCTGCTGCTGCTGCTGC
>NW_013655353.1:10215-23556 GCF_000499385.1 Eimeria necatrix
GCCATGTGTAAATAATGCATGCAGCTAATGCAGCAGCAGCAGCAGCAGCAGCTCGCACCTGCAAAAGCGCTCGTCATCATCAAGGAGCTTTGCTGGTTCTTGTGCGGCTGCTGCCGGGGCATATACTGCTACTAAAGTGCCGTTTGCTGCTGCTGCTGCTGCTGCTGCTGCTCTTGGTGTTGCTGCTGCTGCTGCTGCACGTAGCTGCAGAGACGCTCCAGCCCGACATATCATCTTCTTCAGCTCCCGCTGCAGGCCTTCTCGCGTGCACTGCAGCAGCGCTTGTGTCCAGCTGCCCCCCGGTTGCTGCTGCTGCTGCTGCTGCTGCTGCTGCTGCTGCTGCTGCTGCTGCTGCTGTGTCGGAGGAGCAGCAAATGTTGAGGTCTCCGGCAGATACACGAGCCCTTTTGAGAGCGCCAGCAGAGTACGTACAGCGGGAGCAACAAAGTCAACCGGCAGCAGCTGCTGCTGCAGCAGCAGCAACACCTCTGCAGCAGCAGCAGCACGAGAATCATCCGACGCAGAGCCAGCAGCAGATTCAACCAGTTCAAGCAGCAACATTGACTTTGTGCCGAATAGCTGGTCCTTTTGCTCTTGCTGCTTCTGCTGCTGCTGCTCTTGCTGCAGCTGCTGTCCTTGCTGCTGCTCTTGCTGCGGCTCTCGCTGTTGCTGGCCTTGCATTTGCTGCAGTTGGGAGTCCAGCCGGCTTTCGTGCTCCTGCTGCTGCTGCTGCTCCTGCTGCTGCTGCTGCTCCTGCTGCTGCTGCACATCTGCAGCAACTTTACGCCACGCCGCAACGGCCGCCTCCGCAGCCTCCGCTGTCTGGCTTTCAGAGGCCCCACACATTCTGCTGCTGCTGCTGCTGCTGCTGCTGCTGCTGCGGCTGCTTGAAGGCTCATTCGCCGCTGCTGCAGTTTGATTTGCCCAGTCAAAGAAGCCCTGAGGTAGTAAGACACATAACGCCTACCCAGCAAAGCGTGACACAGCTACTCCGCTGCAGCAGCAGCAGCACACCACCAGCAGCAGCAGCTCTGCAGCAGCAGCAGCAGCAGCTCTGCAGCAGGAGCAGCAGCCCCGCAGCTACAGCAGCCGTTTGTTTGTAGTAGCAGCAGCTCTCCAGCAGCAAAGGCAGCAGCTCTCCGGCAGCAGCAGCAGCAGCAGCTCAGTAGCAGCAGCAGCAGCTCTCCAGCAGCAGCAGCTCTGCAGCAGCAGCAGCAGCAGCTCTGCAGCAGCAGCAACAGTTTGAATGCCCCACCTGCAACTCCAGCAGCCTCCTCACTGCAACCCCTGGCGCTGCTACGCTGCGGACGCATTCCCTGAGCCGTTCTGCTGCCATTCCATTTCTGTAGAAACCACAGCCCTAAACCCTAAATCCTAAACCCTAAACCCTAAACCCTAAACCCTAAACCCTAAACCCTAAACCCTAAACCCTAAACCCTAAATCCTAAACCCTAAACCCTAAACCCTAAACCCTAAACCCTAAACCCTAAACCCTAAACCCTAAACCCTAAAACAAAACCCTAAACCCTAAACCCTAAACCCTAAACCCTAAACCCTAAACCCTAAACCCTAAACCCTAAACCGCAAACCCTAAACCCTAAACCCTAAACCCTAAACCCTAAACCCTAAACCCTAAACCCTAAGCTGACCACTGCTAAACCCTAAACCCTAAACCCTAAACCCTAAACCCTAAACCCTAGAGCACCTTGAAGCGGGGCAAACCGAGCCCCTAAACCCTAAACCCTAAACCCTAAACCCTAAACCCTAAACCCTACCCTAAACCCTAAACCCTAAACCCTAAACCCTAAACCCTAAACCCTAAACCCTAAACCCTAAATACAAACCCTAAACCCTAAACCCTAAACCCTAAACCCTAAACCCTAAACCCTAAACCCTAAACCCTAAACCCAGCAGCAGCGAAGTGCCTCCAAGCAGCAAGACTCACCGCTTGCTGCAGCAGCCTGCGAAGAAGCGCCTCAAGCTTTCAAAGTGCTCGTCAGTTGCGCCGCTAATGACCAAGTCTGCTGCTGCTTCCGCTGCTGCTGCTGCTGCGCTGCTACTGCTGCTGCTGCTGTCGCACTGCAGCAGCTTCTGCGCCAGTTCAGAAGCCTTTTCTCTCACCATTGGCTCCTCGTCTGCTGCTGTTGCTGCACGCAAAACGAAGTCCCTCCACGTGCTGCAGATGCTGCGGACTAGTGCAGCAGCAGCAGCGGTGGCTTCTTCTGCAGCTGCAGCAGCACCATCTGTTTGCTGCACTGCCGGCAGCAGCTGCAGCTCTTGGTGCTGCTGTTGCTGGCCCTCGTGCTGCTCAGGTTGCTGCTGGTCCCTGCGCAGCAGCAGCACGTCATCCGCCTGCGGCAGTTGCTGCTGCCGCTGCTGCAGTTGCTGCTGCTGCTGCTGCTGCTGCTGCTGCTGCTGCTGCTGCAGCTTATGTACTGCGGTAGCAGCAAATGTGTGCAGCGCGCTGATCGCCTGCCTCCTCACCAGCACTGAGCTGTCTTTACACCTCTCTGCTGCCTTTCTCCAGTTCAGCAGCAAAAAGAGTCCCCAGCCTTCATGGCCTGCAGCAGCAGCAATGGATTTTTCTGCTGCTGCTGCTGCTGCAGTTGCTGCTGCTGCTGCTGCTGCTGCCTCGTCCTCGCTCTCCTCCTCAGGAGACTCTCCACAGAGAGCGGGAAGAGGCCCCGGGTGCACCGGCAGCTGCTGCAGCAGCAGCAAATGCTGCAGCAGCAGCGGCAGCAGCTGCTGCAGCGCCAGCAAAGCGCCTCTCCGCACAACAGTTTTGCTGTGTTCCAAGCAGCTGCCGGTGAGCCCTTCTAACAAAGAGGGCCGCAGCAGCAGCAGCAGCAGCTGCTGCTGCTGCGCCTTCCGGTGCTGCAGTGTCCGGGCTTCTGCTGCCGCCGATCCTGCTGCTGCTGCTGCTGCTGCTGCCTGCGTAGCTGCTGCAGCACGCAGCAAGACGCCGCAAACAGAAGGCAGCGCCTCAATGGCCCTGGCACGAAGCAAAGGCTGCCTGTCTTCAAGTGCAGCAGCAAACGGCAGCAGCAGCTGCAGCAGCAGCAGCACGCCTCCGCTCTCTCTCTTGTCCTCGAGCAAAGGCTCCAGCAGCAGAGCGCCTCTTTCAGCAGCATTATCGTCGTTCCCTTTGTCAAGCCTGCTGCTGCTGCTGCTGCTGCTGCTGCTGCTGGCAGCAGCAGATGCATGCAGCAGCTGCAGCAGCAACTCCACCCCCAGCAGGCGCTGGCCCAAGCGGGAAGCTCGCAGCAAAGGAATGAGAATGAAACGCAAAAACCTCTCGAGCACTCTGCGGCGCCTTCCCTGCTGCTGCTGCTGCTGCTCTTGCTGCTGCTGCTCTTGCTGCTGCTGCTGCTGCTGCTGTTCCTGCTGCTGCTGCTGCTGTTCCTGCTGCTGCTGCTGCTGTTCCTGCTGCTGCAGGTGCTGGTGCTCCCGCTCAAGTTTGTCCAGCAGGCTGCAGCTGCTGCTCTTCAGCTGCAGCGCCTCCTCCAAAACGCAGCCCCTGATGATGGCGCAGCAAGTTGCTGCTGCTGCTGCTGCTGCTGCTGTGCTGCTCGGCAGGCAGCCAAAACAGAAGCTCCCCAGAAACGCCACAAGTGGATCTGCAGCCAACTCGCGCTGCTGCTGCAGCTCCGACAGTCTCTTCATTTCTGCTGCACTCGGAGCAGCAGCAGCAGCTGCTGCTGCTGCTGCTGAGGCAGATTCAGTGCTGTCTGCGACTCCATATAGTGCCTCTTCTTCTGGATCCATGTCAGCAGCAGCAGCTGCTGCTGCTGCTGCCCTGAGGTCCTTCAGGTCAGCCAGGCGGGCCTGCAGCAGCAGCAAGGGGTGCAGCAGCAGCTCGGGCAGCAGCAGCTCTCCGCAGCCTCCAACAACCTGCAGCACGAAGTTCACAAGCCGCTGCTGCTGCTGTTGCTGCTGCCGCTGCTCGCTGGCCCCATAAGATGATGCAGCAGCTGCTGCTGCTCCATCTGCTGCTGCTGCACTTGCGTCAAGCTGCTGCTGCTGGTGCTCTTGGAGGAGCCGCGGCAGCACTGACAGCAGCACATCGCTTGCTGCTGCAGCAAGGCAATCTACATTAGGTCCTCCTTGGTAGAGGGGCAGCAGAAATAGAGGCTGCTGCTGCTGCTGCTGCTGCTGTTGCTGCTGCTGCTCATGCTGGGGCATGGGCAGCTCGTGTTGCCATTGTTCTTCTGCTGCAGAAGCTGGCTCAGCTAGTACGGTTGCCTCTGGAGTCAGCTGCTGCTGCTGCTGCTGCTGCATCGGTTGCTGTTGTTGCTGCTGCTGCTGCTGCTGCAAGTGCCTCGTACGCAGCTCCTTGACGCGAAGCAGCAGCAGCAGCGGCAGCAGCAGCAGAACCTCCCTGTAGGCAAAAGAAGGGCCAGAGCAGATGCAGCAGCAGCTGCCGCGGGTCTAGGGCTTAGCAGTCGAAGGCAAGCCTTAGGGTTTAGGGTTTAGGGTTTAGGGTTTAGGGTTTAGGGTTTAGAGCTTGCGCCTGCCTTGTGAACCCCTGAGTCTTTCCCATGAATTCCATTGCATGCCGCAGCAGCAGCCGAAGGGCCTCTCTGTTGCTGCTGCAAGACAGACTTTGCTGCTGCAGCTGCTGCAGCAGCAAAGCCAGATGCAGCGACACAATCGCCGCAAGGGAAGGGGGCTCTTGCTGCTGCAGCCAGCCAGCCAGCCGCACCCGCTCCGCCTGCTGCAGCTGCTGCTGCTGTTCCAGCTGCTGCTGCTGCTGCAGCTGCTGCTGCTGCGGCAGCTGCTGCTGCAGCTGCTGCTGCCAAGGAATGGCCCTCCCCTGCAGAGGTTGCTGCAGCTGCCGCAGCACCAGCTGCAGCAGATGCCCCTCGAGCTCAGGCTGCTGCGCCTCTTGCCGGTCATTAATTTGCAGCTGCAAGTACACAAAAGCACCCAGCTAGCCAAGCCATAGCAGGTAGCGAAGCCATGCGCTAGCTGGCCAAGCAACTCCCCAGCTAGCCACACCCTGGCAGCTAGCCAAGCCGCAGCTAGCTAGCCTAGCTGCAACCAGCTAGCCAAGCCGCAGCTAGCTAGCCTAGCTGCAGCCAGCTAGCCAAGCCGCAGCTAGCTAGCCTAGCTGCAGCCAGCCAGCCAAGCCGCAGCTAGCTAGCCAAGCCAGCTAGCCACACCCTTGGCTCGCTAGCTGCGTCACTGCCTAGCTAGTTGTGCGAATGCCAGCAGCACCCACCACTCACCAGGCACTTACGCCAGTGCTGCTGCTGCTGCGGCTGCTGTTGCTGCTGCTGCTGCGGCTGCTGCTGCTGCTGCTGCTGCTGCTGCTGCTGCTAGTACTTACCCCCAGAAACCTTAAGTAGGCTATGGCTGCGTACTTCCCCCCAAGACCTCCGCGCTGCATGCAAAGCCCGAGAGCAGCAGAAACGACCCGCCAGGCCCCCGGGGGCGCTGCTGCTTCAGGCGCAGCAGCAGCAGCAGCAGCAGCTGCTGCTGCTGCTGCTGCAGCAGCAACTGCTTCGCGGATGTTCTCCCACCCCTGACGCTGCTGGCTGCAGTCTGCTGCCGACAGCAGCAGCAGCAAGTCCGCCAAACGCTCTAGCGAAGGTGCTTCGCCAGCAGCAGACGGCGACTCATCGTCTTCTGCTGCTGCTGCTGCTGCTGTTGCAGTTGCTGCTGCTGCTGCTGCTGCTGTTGCTGTTGCTGTGCCACAAAAGCACGTCTCCAGAGCTTCAGCCAACGGCAGCGCAGCAACGGCCTCCCCGAGTTCTGCTGCTGCTGCTGCTTCTTGCTGCAGCAGGCCTGAGACGAAGGGCGCAGCAGCTGCTGCTGCCAGCTGCAGCGCAGCAGCAGGTGCAGCAGCAGCAGCAGCAACCACCGCCTTCGCTCCTGCTGCTAGGGGCTCATAAAAGAAGCACTCAAATCTTGCTGCTGCAGCAGACACGCTGGGGGCCCCTCGAAGCAGCTGGGGGGGGCCCCCACCTGCTGCAGCCTTCTTGGGGGGCCCCCCTGCAGCAGCAGGGGCCCCCCTTTTGCTTCTGGGGGCCCCTCGCGTGGGATTGGTGCTGCTTTGAAGTTTGCGGGCTGGGCTGCTGCTGCAGCTGCTGCTGCTGCTGTCGGTAGTGTCTCCTTCGCTGCTGCTGCTGCTGCTGCTGCTGCTGCGTTTGCTGCGCTTCCCACGCCTCGGCAGCCGCAGCAGAGGAGAGCCCTTGCGAGGGCTACCCTCCATTGTGACACGGCTGCTGCTGCTGCTGCTGCTGCTGCGCCTGCTGCTGCTGCGCCTGCGGCTGTGCTGCAGGCCCTTGCTGCTGCGGCGTTCATCGCTGCGCGCTTCGCAGTTGCCGCTGCTGCTGCTGCTGCTGCTGCTGCTGGGAGCTGCTGCCGTTAAAAACTCATAGGGCCTTGAATGAGGCTCCTCGCTAAGCATGACTGCATGCCCCTAGACGAGCCTTGGCATTTTAGTTTGGTAAGTTCTGCTGCTGCTGCTGCTGCTGCTGCTGCTGCTGCTGCAGGTGTGTGCCCTTTGCTGCAGCAGCCGCTGCTGCGGCGGTCGCCTCTCTGGTAGTCCACAGCAGCAGCCAGCTGCTCTTGTGCAGAGGGATTTGCTGCGGCAGCAGCAGCAGCAGCAGCAGCAGCAGGGGGCCCCAGCGCTACGCGCTTTTTGTCTGCTGCTGCTGGGGGCCCCCCAAGAAAGCTGGCCTGAAAGGGGGCCCCTGCTATTGTCTTATAAGTTTTTACTTTTAATTCATTTTTTTCAAATTTAAAAGATCTAGACAGAAAAGAAAAAGGAGTCGATGCAGCTGCTGCAGCTGCTGCTGCTGCTGCTGCTGCTGCAGGGTCACCAAAAGACCCCTTGCTGAGGCCCGCACTGGTGGGGTTGTTGTGTTTCCATTTCCCTGGGCTGTTATTCTCGTTGTTATATTTTATTTGTTTTCTATTTTATTTATTTCGCTTTTTATTTTTTTAATTTATAATTATGAATTCATCAGTGAAAGAATTGGCCCAACTAAACCTGGCACGCATCGCCAGTAGCTTAGCAGACCAGCAGCAGCAAATCCGCAGCAGCAGCAGCAGCTGCTGCTGCTGCAGCAGCAGCAGCAGCAGCCGTTGACTGCATGCAAGAAGCTGCGCAGCGAGCACTTTGTTGGAGTTTTTACGGGCAGTACAGCAGCAGCAGCAGCAGCAGCAGCAGCAGTAGCAGCAGTAGCTGTTTTGCCTCAGAGCTAAGTTGTGTGTGCTGCTGCAGCTCCAAAGGTTCTATTTCTGCGGCTCTTTTCCCAGTTGCTGCGATTTTACTCAATAAAATAAATATTTTAATTAATTTTAATCTTTTATTTTGCTTTTTAATTTTGTTTTGCTTTATTTGACGCTGCAGCTGCACGAGGCAGCAACTGCAGCCAATGAAATCTGAATGAGGCATTCAGGAAACAACAGAGGCAGCAGAGAGCACAAAGGAAGGGGGAAAAAAAATAAAACAAAAGAAAATAAAACAAATTTAATTTAATTCGATTTAAATTAATTTAATTTAGTTTAATTTAATTTAATTTAATTTAATTTAATTTAATTTAGTTTAATTGAAATGAAAGAAAGCCGCTGAGAGCGAAGAGCCTGCGCCACTCCCGGTACTCCCAGACACCCACAAAACCCTAAACCCTCACTAAACCCTAAACCCTCACTAAACCCTCCCTAAACCCTAAACAAAACGAAAACATAAATATTTATGTACACATATATACATATATATGTATATATATATGTACACATGTATGCATATCTACACATACAGATCTACACAAATATATATATATATATATATATATATATATACATATATATATGTATATATATATATATTGATTATACATATATATATGTATGTACATATATAAATGAATACATATGTATGTATTGTGACTATGTGCATTTGGTCCTCACAAAGAACTACATATTTATATATTTTGTCTGTATTTAATATTTATATACTTTGTCCAGATTTAATATTTGCATATTTTGTCTATATTAAATGTTCACATATTTTGTCTACATTTAACATTTATATATTTTGTCTTTATTAAATATTTATATACTCTATATATATATATATATTAAATATTCATATATTTTGTCTACATTTAACATTTATATATTTTGTCTTTATTAAATATTTATATACTGTATATATATATATATATTAAATATTCATATATTTTGTCTACATTTAAAATCTATATATTTTGTCTTTATTAAATATTTATATACTTTATATATATATATATATATATATATATATATATATATATATATATATATATATATATATATATATATATATATATTAAATATTCATATATTTTGTCTACATTTAAAATTTATATATTTTGTCTTTATTAAATATTTATATATTTTGCCAATCTTTAAACATAAATAAAAATCTGCGGGACAGTTGGGGCGTCAAGCGGAGCTGCAGGGGAGTTGGGGCGCCGCAAAGCAGCAGCCACTGCTGCAGCGCAGCAGCAGCTGCTGCAGCGCAGCAGCAGCTGCAGCGCAGCAGCAGCTGCAGCGCAGCAGCAGCTGCAGCGCAGCAGCTGCCGCAGCGCCAGGAAGCATGCATGCAGTAGCAGGCAAAGCCCGCCGCAAAGACAGCAGCAGCAAAGGGCGCATGCACGCAGCAGCAACTGCTGCAGCTTTGGGGGCCCCCGCAGCAGCAACTGGGGCCCCAGCTGCTGCTCATGGGGGGCCCCCGGGTGGGGGGCCCCCCATGAGGGCTTGGGGGCCCCGGGGGCCCCCCTCTTTGGCCCGGGGGCCCTGGGGGCCCCCCCATTAGGCCTTGGGGGCCTCTGCTTCTTGCATTGTGACATCTCCAGTTTCTTGTTCGCTGAGTTCGGAAAACATGAATTCTCTTTGGTATTCCTGCAGCAGCAAAAGCAGCAGCAAAAGCAGCAGCAGCAGCAGCAGCAGAAGCAGCAGCAAACAAAACGCGCAGCTGTACAGACACTCCAGCTGCACGCGCGCAGCAGCAGCAGCAGCAGCGCCGCTCGTCGCCGCTGCTGCTGCTTCTCTCTCTCACTGCTGCTGCTGCTGCTGTCTCAACTCCACTGCATTCTCTTGGGCGCTGCCCGAGCTGCCACTACTGCTGCTACTGCTGCTGCTGCTGCTGCTGCTGCTACACCTGCTGCTACACCTGCTACTGCTGCTGCTGCTGCTACTCCCGCTGCTGCTACACTTGCTGCTGCTGCTGCTCTAGACCTGCTGCTGCTGCGACACCCGCTCCCGTTGCAGCTGCTGCTGCGCTACACCTGCCGCTGCCGCTGCTGCTGCTGCTGCTGCTGCTGCTGCTGCTGCTGCTGCTGACCACGAGGTACTGGGTGCTGCGTTTGACGTCGAGGAAGAGGCTGTAGACCTTGCGGACTTCTTCAAGTCCAACAGAAGTTTTCTTTTTTCTCTTCGCCACCAAACTCGCCACTGTTATTAAGTGCAGCGCGTAGCGCAAAGAGCTTTCCAGCCCCACGCGGCACAGCAGCTGCTGCGCCTCCGCCTCCAGCTCCACGTCTTCCTCTTCCGCCCGCAGCTCGATTATCTGCAAAACCCTAAACCCTAAACCCTAAACCCTAAACCCTAAACCCTAAACCCTAAACCCTAGGCCTTTGCGGCTTGCGCAGTGCACGGGCGAAGAGCCCCCACAGCGCGTGCACTTATGGATGCAAACAAGGCCCGCTGCGGCGGCGGCTGCTGCTGCTGCTGCTGCTGCTGCAGCTGCAGCTGCGCCTGCTGCTGCTGCTTCTACTCAAGCTATGGATACTCCGGCTTCCGCTGCTGCTACACTGGCTGCTGCTGCTGCACCTGCTGCTGCTGCTGCACCTGCTGCTACTACTGCTGCCGCTACTCCTGCTACTCCCGCGCTGCTGCTGCTGCTTCTGCTGCACCTGCTGCTGCACCTGCTGCTACCACTGCTGCCGCTACTCCTGCAACTCCTGCTACTCCTGCGCTGCTGCTGCTGCTTCTGCTGCACCTGCTGCTGCTACTGCTGCCACTACTCCTGCCACTCCTGCCACTCCTGCGCTGCTGCTGCTGCTGCTGCTGCTGCTGCTGCTGCTGCTGCTGCTGCTGCTGCTGCTGCTGCACCTTCATCATTTCGTGCTCAGAGTAGGGCTCTGTGGCGATGATGAGAGTCCTGTCGAGAAGGTCCAGCGGGACTCCGTGGGGAGATTTGTAGTCAGTGCCTCGAATGGTGGTGATGCCTCTGTTGGTGGCCATCACCACCACGGGGGCTGCTTCGCTTTCCAAGGCCCTGCGAGGCAGCAGCAGCAGCAACTCCTGCTGCTGCTGCTGCTGCTGCTGCTGCTGCGGTGCGGGGAGAGGCAGCTGCAGCAGCAGCTGCTTCTTTAGCCGCCCCGCAGCTCGCAGAGGGCATGGGCGGCACGCGGCAGCGCGAAGACAGCAGCCAGCAGCAATGCAGCAGCAGCAACAGCAGCAGCACAGCAGCAGCAGCAGCAGCAGCTAGCAGCAGCAGCGGCAAGGTTACCTGTTGAGGAAGGAGAAGCACTCGATGTCCAGCATGTGGACTTCGTCGATAAACAAAACGCCCTAAATCCACACAGCAACACGCAAACCCTAAACCCTAAACCCTAAACCCTAAACCCTAAACCCCAAGCTTTAAAAGCCCAACCCTCAGCCCTCATTTTCCAGCTCAGCAGCCCTAGAGCCTGAACCCTCAGCCCTGCTAAATCCCAAACCCTAAACCCTAAACCCTAAACCCTAAACCCTAAACCCTAAACCCTAGGGCCAGCGCACGGGTATGATTTCGGCTTTTCCCTCTTCCCTCCACTCGGCGACTTTGGCGTCAATTTGTTCTCGAACTTCTCCTTTTATTTCTCCCGTGTCTCCCGCAAACAAAGCCAGAAAGCCCTGCGCCCTGAGCAGCCACAAGCAGCAGCAGCAGCAGCAGCAGCAGCAGCAGCAGCAGCAGCAGCAGCAGCAGCAGCAGCAGCAGCGAAAGAGCTAACAGCCCAGGCAGTGCTAGCCAGTGCCCCAAGCAGCAGCAGCAGCAGCAGCTAATGCGCTACCCTGCAACTACCCAGCTCAGGGGGCCCCTAAGGGGGCCCCTTAGGGGCCTCTAAGGGGGCTGCAACCCCCAAAAGGGCCCCACAGGGGCCCCACAGGGGCCCCCGGGGGGCCCCCTGGGGGCCCCTGGGGGGCCCCACGGGGGCCCCCGTGGGGCTTTTTTGGGGAGGGCATTTGTTTACCTGCTGTTGATAACATCAATTTCGTGCAGAGTGACGGTGTGGACAACTTCTTTCCTCTTTTGGAGTTCGCCCTCGGGGCACTGCAGAGGCAAAAAGGCGAAGCTAGGGTTTAGGGTTTAGGGTTTAGGGTTTGGGGTTTTGGGGTTGGGGTTTAGGGGTTGGGGTTTAGGACGGGGCACAAGGGAAATGGCTGCGTCGATCTGAGCCTCCTCCGCCCCCAGCCCTTGCTTGTGCCAGCTAGCCTGCCCCGAGGAGACCTAGGGTTTAGGGTTTAGGGTTTAGGGTTTAGGGTTTAGGGTTTCGGACCTGGACAAAGCGGGTGGTGGGCCCCACAGCGTCGAAGTCCTTTGCCCGCGCAAACCCTCGACCAATTTTCGAAACTTTGCCGCTGGCCTTGTCAATAGAAATGACATCTCCCGCAGTCACTCCTTCTTTTGTTAAGGCGTCTGCAAAACCCTAAACCCTAAACCCTAAACCCTAAACCCTAAACCCTAAGCCCTGGGCCCTAGGCCGGAGGCACTTTTAAACCCTGCAGCGCGGCGGGGCACACAGGCCGGGCTCTTCGCCACTTCCTGGTACTAAACACTAGACAGTGCAGTAGCTAGCTAGCTGGCTAGCTAGCTAGCTAGCTAGTTAGCTAGCTGGCTAGCTAGGTAGCCAGGCTGGCTAGTTAGCCTGCTGCTCAGCTAGCTAGCTGGCTAGCTAGCTAGCTAGCTAGCCGCTTGGCTAGCTAGCCGTCCAGCTAGCTAGCTGGCAAACTAGCTTGGTATTCTGGCTACTCAGCTAGCTGTTTAGCTAGCTAGCTGGCTAGCTAGATGACCAGCTCGCTAGGTACGCTGGCCAGTTAGCTAGCTGTTTGGCTCGCTAGCTCGCCAGCTAGCTAGCTAGCCAGCTAGCTAGCTAGCCAGCTAGCTAGCTAGCTGGAGAACAGACCTATAAGCTTGGAGCCCAAGTCATAGAGAGTTTCCATTTCTGTAGTCTTGAGAGACATGCGGCCTGTCCTTGCTGCTCCGCTGCCGGTGGGCTGGTCAATTTCAATTTCCACCACTTCTGCGCACAAACCCCAAACCCTAAACCCTAAACCCTAAACCCTAAACCCCAAACCCTAAACCCTAAACCCTAAACCCTGATCCCTGGGCCACAGAACAAGGGGGCTTCTCGCGGGGCGGCGAAAGCCGCCCGCACTGTCGGCAGGGCTTCTCCGCCCAGCGCCTGCTGCTGAGGGTTTAGGGTTTAGGGTTTAGGGTTTAGGGTTTAGGGTTTGGCTGGCCTCCTTCGATGATCTCTGCCTCTTCTTTAATTCGAACTGCTATGGAGCGCCGAAAGGCCTGAGTCAAAGCTTCTGTTTTGCACATTTCCAAACTGAAGATTTCAGAGCCCGACAAGTGCGTGAAGGGCGTGTCCTGCAAGCGCCAAACCCTAAACCCTAAACCCTAAACCCTAAACCCTAAACCCTAAACCCTAGGCGGCTCGCCCCGAAGGCGCAGGCCCACGAACAAACACCCAAACCCTAAACCCTAAACCCTCGCCGCCACGAGCGCCTGCGGGCCAACTGCGCGGCGCTCTCTTCCCGAACCCTACTTCCGAAAGCAAACCCTAAACCCTAAACCCTAAACCCTAAACCCTAAACCCTTACAGGGCCCAGCTCCTTTGCTATCGCCATCGCTATGGCAGTCTTTCCCGTCCCTGGCTGTCCCGCCAGCAGCACAGCGCGGCCCGCAATGCGCCCCGCCTTTATTAACCGACATATTAAACCTAAGCAGCAGCAGCAGCAGCAACAGCAGCAACAGCAGCAGCAGCAGCAGAGAGCGCTGAGTGGAAGTAAGGATTGCCGGCAGCGGGCATGCCAGCTGCCGCAGCAAGTGCTGCAGACGCCGCCAAGCAGCAGTGGCACACGCGGCAGCAACGGCAGCAGCAGCAACAGCAGCAACAGCAGCAGCAGCAACAGCAGCAGCAGCAGCAGCAGCGGCCCCCAGCCAGCAGCACCAACAGCAGCATCCCCCAGCCCAGCAGCGCCCACAGCGCCACCAACAGCAGCACCAGCAGCACCCCCAACAGCAGCGCCCCCACCACCAACCCCACCACCCCCACCAACCCCAGCAGCAGCAAACCC
>NW_013655353.1:23656-34018 GCF_000499385.1 Eimeria necatrix
TGCTGCTGCTGCTGCTGCTGCTGCTGGGCTGCTGCTGGGGCGGGCGCGGCTTGGGAGCGGCGGGAGCGGGCCGCGCCTTCTGGTGGGTGGAGCGGGCGAGGAGCTGCTGCTGCGGAGGCAGCACGTGCTGCTGCTGCTGCTGCGGAGGCAGCCCGTGCTGCTGCTGCTGCTGCTGCTGCTGCTGCTGGTCGGGAGTGTAGGGGGCTGCCGCGGTTGGGTACGGCCACCCTGCTGCTGCAGCACCTGCTGCGGAGCCGCTGCAGTTTTGGCTGCAGGAGAAACACTGTCTGCTGCTGCTGCTGCTGCTGCAGGGTCTGCTGCTGCTGCGCCGCCCAGCCCGTCTCGATGCTGCTGCCTCGTAGGTGCGGGGAGTTCGGGGGGCCCTATAAAGCCCAAAGGCAGCAAAATAAGTTCTATTGCTGCTGCTGCTACTGCTGCTGCTGCTGAGGCCACAGAGGACGCGGTAAAACGATATTCGGAGGCGTGCAACTATTGCTGCGGGGCCGGCACTCCTGTTGCTGCTGCTGCTGCTGCTGCTGCTGCTGTTGCTGCTGCTCCACAAGCCACAATGTACCTTAAAAATGTAATGCAGGTTTTAAAAACATAATAGATTCAGCCAAGAATATAGTCAAGTCCCAACTGCTCCTCTAAGAGGAAGCAGAGCCACCAGTGTGACAACGCCTAGGGGCCCCTGCTGAGGCTACCAGTGCTGCTGCTGCTGCTGCTGCTGCGGCTGCAGCTGCTGCTGCAGCTAGATTATACAAGCTCCAGCAAAAACGTTTGCTCTAAGCCCAGATGTAACAGCTATTTCCTTTTCTTTTCTGTATCTCCGTCAAGTACCAGCAGCACTAGCAGCAGCAGCAGCAGCTGAGGCCCCCCAAGACCCTAGGGGCCCCTGGGCCGCTGAAGTAGTGTCTTGCTGCTGCTACTGCTGCTGCTGCTGCTGTTCAGGAGCAGCTAGCTTCCTTCGCAATAAATTCTAGCGAAGTTTTCAAGATAAAGAGCCCACAGAACGGCGCCTACCTTTCCGGGGCCGAGTGTTTAGGGTTTAGGGTTTAGGGTTTAGGGTTTCGGGTTTAGGGTTTGGGGTTTAGGGTCTGCAGTTCAGGATTCAGGAGGCTCCAGAAGGGCCTCCAGGGGCCCCCGGTGCCCTCATCAATGGAAGTCCCCCAATGCGGTCCGCAGCTGCAGCAGCAGCTGCGGCAGCAGCAGCAGCAGCACGCGCCCGCTGCCGCGCTGCTGCAGCCGCTGCAGCAGCAGTCACCGGTTCAGTAGCCGCCTGTGCTGTTGCTCAAGCGCCACACACAGCAGCAGCAGCAGCTGCTGCTGCTGCAGCAACAGCAAGCCAGCAGCAAAGAAGACGAATATGCCTTCTTGTGGGGCCGCTTTGCGGTGCCGCAGCAGCAGCTGCCCTGCAGCGGCGCTGCAGCTCAACTGCAGCAGCTGCCTTGGCTGAGGCAGCAGCAACAGCTGCAGCAGCAACACGAGCTGCAGCAGCATCGCCAGCAGCAGGAACACGAGCTGCAGCAGCAGCACCAGGTGCAGCAGCAACATCAGCAGCAGCACGCGCTTCAACCCGTGGCCCGGTGATTCCTGAATGCCACCTTTCTGCTGCTGCTGCTGCTGCTCGCTTCGCGCTGCAGCGGCAGCTGCACGATGCTGCCTTTTGGCGGGAGCTAGGAGCAGCAGCAGAGTGTTTGCTGCAGGCCGTTGCTGCTGGCCAGCACACCGAGCTGCCCCTCAGCAGCAGCAGCAGCAGCAGCAGCAGCAGCAGCAGCAGCAGCAGTAGGTCCCGGGTCCGGGCGCTGCCTGTGTGCCGCAGCAGCGACGTGGCGGAGATCATGTTGCTGCTCACGCAGCGGCAGCAGCAGGCGTCCTCAGCAGCAGCAGCAGCAGCAGCAGCACCAGCAGCAGCAGCAGCAGCAGCAGCAGCGTGGCAGGTGGATGTGGCAAACATTGGTTTGTGTCTGTCTCTGCTGGTCAACAGCTTCAAGCAAATGCGGGTTTATCCTTTGGGGTTATTTGCTGCAGCAGAAAGAGCAGCACATATTTATTTGAAGTCTTTTTCTCTTGGGGAGTTGTCTCTGCTTTGCTGCTCCTTTGCTGCTGCTGCTGCTGCTGCTGCTGCCGGCGGCGGGGACGCTGCTGCTGCTGCTGGCGGCGCTGCTGTGCCGTCCGTCAGTTTCATGCTCGCAGCAGCAGATTACTGTGCAGACGCAGCAGCAGCAGCAGCAGCAGCAGCAGCAGACACTGCCGCTGCTGCTGCGAGCAGCAGCCGGTTCTTCGCGCTGCCGCCGAAGCTGCAGGCCGCCGTCAGCTGCAGCAGACCAGCAGCAGCAGCAGCAGCAGCAGCAGCAAAGTCTGCTGCTGCTTACTACCACTTCGTGTCTTGGTGCCATTTGCTGGGGGCCTTTGCCCGCTGCAGCATTTCCCACCAGGGCCTCTTCGAGGCGGGGGCCCCCCACTTGTGCGCAGTGCTGCAGCAGCACCAGAGGCACCTGCTGCTGCTGCAGCAGCAGCAGCAGCTGCTGCTGCTGCAGCAGGCCCGCAGCAGCAGCAGCAGCAAACAAATCGTAACGCCGGGGGCCCTTCTTGCAAAAGCCATCAGCGCTTATGCCACGTGAGGTCCACTTAATCCGTGCTGCAGCTGTCTGTACACCCGAAGTTGTGGAGAGGCAAAAGTTCTAGCTGCTTGCTGCTGCTGCTGCTGCTGCTGCTGCTGCTGCTGCTGCTGCTGCTGCAGATTTGGCTTCTCACACCGCCGGCTGCTGCGCTGCGCCGCCGACAGCGTCGCGCTCATCTCTTTCACCGATGATCAGCTGAAGGTTCGATGGGAATATATTGCTGCTGCTGCTGCTGCTGCTGCTGCTGCTGCTGCTGCTGCTGCAGTTCTTACTCGCCCTACGCTGCCGATGGGGCCTCCTTTTTGGTTTTGCTGCTGCGAAGCCAATGCTGTTGCTGCAGTGCAATCGATAATGCTGCTGCTGCTGCTGCTGCTGCGCGTCATCTGTTGTTGCTGTTGCTGCTGCTGCCGTTCACTTCACGCTGCTGCCTCCGTTGGTCCTAGCTGTTGTTGCTGCCTGAGATTGCTCATGCTGCCATGGGCTACTGCTGCTGCTGCTGCTGCTGCTGCTGCTGCTGCTGCTGCTGCTGCTCTTCAGACTCTAAGAGACTCCATGGTGCGGCTGCAGCACCATGACCCGCTGGTGGCAGCTTTAGCGCGTACTCGCCTTGGCAGCAAATGTCGCTAGGGCAGCAGCAGCAGCAGCAGCAGCTGCAGCTGCAGCTGCAGCAGCAGCAGCAGCAGCAGCAGCAGCAACGCCCAAGAGGGCAGCGGTGCAGGCGGTTTAATTCTTGTTCTGTAGCTGCTGCTTCGCAGCAGCTCCTCTTGCTGCTGCTGCATCTGCTGTCAGCTGTACACACACCGTGGCTGCTGTGGCTCTTCGTGACTGCAGCAGCAGCAAAGCTGAAGCTGCTGCCGCTCTTGCTGCTGCTGCTGGCACACAGCAACAGCAGCAGCCGCAGCAGCAGCGGCAGCGTAGCTAGCAGCAGTAGCAGAATGCGGTGCAGTGGGCAAGCTGGCCTTTTTGCCGTAGACAAGCAGGTCGCCTGCAGCAGCAAGTTGCTGCTGCTGCAAGTTGCTGCTGCTGCTGCAGCAAGTTGCTGCTGCTGCAGCAAGTTGCTGCTGCTGCAGCAAGTTGCTGCTGCTGCAGCTTTTGCTGCGCTTCTCGTGAGCAGCACTGAAGTCAAACCCCTCTCCTGGCTGGCAGCCTTCTGCTGCAGCTGGAGGCCCCAATAGAACTTAACTTAACTATTTAAAACCTTTGGGGGCCCCCAGCTTCTGGGGCCCCTTTAATCTGTTAATTCCTCTTGGCTTCTTCTTAGGGGCCCCCCTTTCTGTTGGGGGCCCCCCTGCTCATGGGGCCCCCTTCTCTTGGGGGCCCCCCTTCTCTTGGGGGCCCCCCTGCTCATGGGGCCCCCTTCTCTTGGGGGCCCCCCTTCTCTTGGGGGCCCCCCTGCTCTTGGGGCCCCCACTACTCTTGGGGGCCCCCTGCCCTTGGGGGCCCCCGTAGCCTGTTGGGTCCTGAGGGGCCCCTTAGGGTTTTCTTGCTGCTGGGGGCCCCCCTACTCGGTTTTGTAGGGTCTAGGGGGCCCCCTGAACCCCTGGGGGCCCCCGAGCCCGTCAAATTCTTTTTATTTCTGAAGTCTTTAATTAGTTTTGTTTTCTCACTAAAGCAGCAAACAAGACTGAGACAGCAGCGCCCGACAGCTGCTGCATGCATGCGCTAAGTTGCTGCTGCAGCGGCGGCAGAGAGCAGCAGGCATGTTGCAGCAGCAGCAGCAGCAGCAGCAGCAGCAGCAGCAGCAGCAGATTTTGCCAGCGTTTCTGTAGGCGTTTGCAGCGTGGAATGGCAAGTCAAGAGGGTGGCTTGCTGCTGCTGTTGTTGCTGCTTTTGCTGCTGGTGCTGGTCTTGCTGCTGCTGCCGCCGCTATTAGCATTGTTGCTTCTGCTGTTGCTGCTGCTGCCTGCGCCGCTGTTGCTGTTGCTGCTGCTTCTGTGGGGCTGCTTCTGCTGCTTCTGGCGGTGGTAGTCCGCCAGCTGCTGCCGCAGCAGCTGGCCCCTTTGTTCTCTCCTTTTCTCCTTCAGCAGCAGCTCGCTGCAGTTTTGCTGCTCCCGCTGCAGCAGCACTTTCACCATTTCTATTTGCTCTTCAAGCCGGCGCTCGTGGAAGACCTGAATGGCCCGCTGGCGCTCCAGCTGAAGCAGCAGCAGCAGCAGCAGCAGCAGCAGCAGAGGTAGCAACAGCAACGGCAGCAGCAGCAACTGCAGCAGCAGCAACTGCAGCAGCAGCGCCAGAGATAGCAGCAGCAACAGCAGCAGCGACAACAACAGCAGTAGCTGCAGCAGTAGCTGCAGCAGAAGTAGCAGTGGCAGCAGCAACAATAGTAGCAGCAGCAGCAGCAGCAGCTGACACCCTGCACTGGAGCACTATTCATTTCGGCTAGCGGGCTAGCAGCCTGCTCCAGTCGGTCAGCTAGCTAGCGGCTAGCTAGCTGAGTATTTGGCTAGCTAGCCAGCCTAAAAGCTAGCTAGCGGCTGGCTAGCCAAGTATTTGGCTAGCTAGCCAGCCAAGCAGCTAGCTAGCCATCCTACTGGGCGGAGGACTCTGGCTCCCTACGGGCTGCGTGCAGAAGCCAGAACCCAAACGCTGCAGCAAACGCTGCAGCAGCAGCAGCAGAAGGAGCAACAGCAGCAGCAGCTGCTGCAGCAAAACACTGGACGCCGGCTGTTCACCTGCGCTGCTTGGGCGGCTTTGACTCGGTGCTGCTCCTCGAGTGTCTGCAGCAAAGAAAGCAGCAGCAGCAGCAACAGCAGCAGCAGCAGCAAGTGATCACTTGCAAGTTTGCTGCCACATCCTTTAGAGGCAGAGCCTCACAGGCGGCTGTTTCCGGTGCCACTGCTGCTGCTGGTGCTGCTGCTGCTGCTGCTGCTGTTGCTGCTGCTGCTGCTGCTGCTGCTGCTGGCAGCAGCAGCCAGGGTCTATCTTACTGCAACAGTGTTGCAGCCCGGCTGCGCGTGCTGCAGCAGCAGCAGCTGCTCCGGCAGCAGCGGCTGGATTTTGGGGGTGCTTTGAGCCAAAGGTGTAGTGAGGCAAATAGAGAAGGGGCCTTCCCCCCCTTTCCAGTTTTCTTTAATTGCTGCTTGCATGCGCTGCAGCAGAGTTGCTGCTGTTGCTGTTCCTTCCTCTGCTGCTGCTGCTGCTGCTGCTGCTGCTGCGGCTCCTGACGCGCGCAGCGCCCCTTCAGCGCCTTCTGCTGCTGCTGCGGCTGCTGGGTCTTCGCAGCTTGGCTGCGCTGCTGCAGCAGCAGCTGAGGTAGCTTCAGAGCTCCGCGACAAGCGTGCTGCTCCTTCCTCTTCTTGCTGCTGCAGCTCTTGCTGTTGCTGCTGCTGCTCTTGCTGCTGCTGCTGCCCTTGCTGCGGCTGTTGCTCTTGCTCCTGATGCGGCTCTTTGGGCATACCTTCACGGCCGTGCGTCGCCACCCCGCTCGCGCCCCCAGTCTTGCGCTGCTGCTGCTGCTGCTGCTGCTGCTGCTGCTGCTGCTGCTGCTCGCCAACCCACCTCTGCATGTGCTGCACAGTGGCCTCAGTTGTCCTGCAGGGCACACTGGGGCCCCCCAGAGGCCGCTGCAGCGGCTGCAGCAGCAGCTGCCTGCAGAGCAGCGAAGCATTGCCCCCGCGGAGTGGGGGGAGGCCCTTTGCTGCAGTTCGGGGGTTGCTGCTGCTGCTGCTGCTGGGTGCGCAGCAGGAAAGCAGGCCTTTGCTGCTGCTGCTGACAGTATTGCAGTTGTTGCTGCTGCTGCTGCTGGTCCGGTTGTCGCTGCTGTTGCCGTTGCTGTCGACAGTGCTCCGGTCGTTTTTCTTGCTGCTGTTGCCAGTGCTGCCGTTCTTGCTGCTGCTGCTGCTGCTGCTGCTGCTGCGCCGTGCACCAGCTGCAGCAGCTGCAGAAGCAGTTGCTTCTGGCGAGGCCAGCTGCGACGCCGCTTCTGTAGAATTTCCGTTGTCGACTGCGCCTGAGGTTGCTGCTGCTGTTGTTGCTGCTGTTGCTGTTGTTGCTGCTGTTGCTGCTGCCGGCTGCAGCTCGCGTACGCTCCACTGAACCTCTTGTGCTTCTGCTGCTGCTGCTGCTGTTGCTGCTGCTGAGGCTCTTCTCGAGGAAAACGGTTCGGAGTCTGAGGCTGCAGACAGCGGGAGCCGCAGCACCGGAGCAGCAGGTCGCCCTGTTTGCTGCAGCAGCACAAGCAGCAGCAGCAGCGGCAGCAGCAGCAGCAGCAGCAGCAGCAGCGACAGCAGCAGCAGGTAATCACGTACAGACACTAAGTGCAACAGAAGCTTGAGAAGCAAAGGAGTCTTCAGCAGCAGCAGGACTAGGGGCTTCCTCCAAGGAGTGTCGACGCCTTCCCCTGCCTCTGCGTTGCTGCTGCTGCTGCTGCCGCAGCAGCAGCTGCTGCTGCCTGTGCTGGTGGCTGTGTCTGTGGGGCGGCGGGTCTGGCGGGTGCAGCAGCAGCTGCCTCTTCCTGCGCTGCTGCTCCTTCTCCTCCCTGAGCCTCCGCAGCAGCAGCTGCTTGCGCTTTTGCTCCTGCTGCTGCTGCTGCAGCTGCCGCAGGGCGTCAGCTTTTGCTGCAGCAAGCATGCGGCGGTACCAGGGCCTGAAGTGTTCTGTCTTTCCCTCTTGCAGCATTTTAGAGAACGAGAGGCGCAGCAGCAGCAGCCGCAGCGCAGCAGCCTCCTCTTCGCTCATGCTGCTGCTGCTGCTGCTGCTGGGGCTGCTGCTGCTGCTGCTGCTGCTGCTAGTGCTGAGAAAGGAGGCCGCCGCTGGTGCCAAGTCAAGCCAAAGCCTCTCATTGCTTTTTAGAGGGAGGAGTGTCTGCTGCTGCTGCGGCTGTTCACCCGTGCCTTCCTGCAGCTGCTCCCGCTGCTCCAGGCCCTGCTGCTGCTGCTGCTGCTGCTGCTGGGCCTCCTCCTGTTGCTGCAGCAGCTGCAGCTGCTGCTCCGGCAGCGTGAGGGAGCAAAGACTGCAGCGGGTGTCCGGGCGAGGGCGAATTGCTGCAGCGCGCAGCAGCAAACCTCTCAAGAGGTCTTCTACAAAAGCAGTGGCTTCAGTTTCTTCGACTGCGCCCAACAGCTTGTCTGCCTACAGCAGCAGCAGCAGCAGCAGCAGCAGCAGCAGCAGCAACACCGAAACCAGCAGCAGCAGCACCAAACCAGCAGCAGCAGCAGCAACAGCAGCAGCAGTCGAGTAAGAATCAGGGACCTCGCAGCAAGAATAGCTGCCCCAGCTGCGGGGTTCTCCTGGGGAGAAGGATTCGCGGAGCTGCTTAAGCTTGTGGCTAGCTAGCTACACAGTTGGCTAGCTAGCTACTGGCTATCTAGCCAGCTAGCTAGCTAGCTAGTTTGCTAGCTAGTCGTGCTACAGGTGACTAACTAGCGAAGCAGCCAGCTAGACAGTCGCCACACAGCTAGCCAGCTAGTTAGCTAGCCAGTCGAGCTACGGCTAAGCAGCCAGCTAGCTAGCTGGCTAGCTAGCTAGCTGGCTAGCTAGCTAGCTGCAGCAGCCGCAGCTAGAAGGCTCGCCTTAAGGAATTCGCCCAAGGCGGAGGCCATTCGCTGGGCCCCAGGCCAAAGGGGGCTTGCTGAGGGGCCCCGGCAGGCTGCGCTTTCTTCTGGCGTGTCTGTCTCCTAAGCAGCAGCAGCAGCAGCAGCAGCAGCAGCAGCAGCAGCAACAGCAGCAGCAGCAGCAGAAACAGCAGCAGGGTTCATGGATCGCCAGCCGAGACCCTGCCAAGGTGGTTCTCTGCTTCTGTTTCGCGACCCTTAATGCCACTAATGTTGCCTACTGCTGCTGTTGCTGCTTAGTATGTCCTGCTGCTGCTGCTGCTGCTACAGCACGTGCTGCAGCAGCAGCAGCAGCAGCAGCAACAGCCCTTGGGAATGTGCTGGCTGCGGCGCTCACCATTGCCACTGCAGCGCAGCAGCAGCATCATCACTGCAGGCTCGCTTGGCTCGAGCTGGTTGGGCGGAGCAGTGTTGTTTGAAATAATTATTTTATTCTTTTCAATTTATTTTTTAATATTTTGTTTTCTTTCTCAATTTAATTTATTTCAAGTCCTAAGTCTAGCTGCTGAGGCCGAAGGCAAAGCCAGCGATGAAAGATGCAGCAGCTAAGATGGAACTTGCCCAGCGGCTTCCCAGAGCACTAAGTGAATTAAAAAGTCGGCACTACGTTGGCCTTGCTGCTGCTGCTGCTGCTGCTGCTGCTGCTGCTGCTGCTGCTGCTGCTGCTGCTAGCGAGCGCTGCGCCCGCCGCATAAAAAGCGCGGCTGAAATGAGCCAGGTGTACGTACACCGCAGCAGCAAATGTGCCTACCGTAGCCCTCAAAGCGATCCCACAACTGGCTTCGCTTTTGTTTGCTGTTGCTGCGGTGGCTGCTGCTCCCGCAGCTCCCGCTGCTGCTGCTGCTGCTGCTGGGCTGAGGTGACTCTGGGGCTGCTCGCTGGCTGGCTGCAGCCCCTTTTCACGCAATCATCTCACGAATTAGCCAGAAATGTGTTATTATTTTCTAAATTAAATGAAAATTCTATTTTTTTGCCGCCTATTTCATCCCTTTTGTTCATAAAGAGCTCAGTTAGCACTTGCTGCCACCCGGCGCGGGGCGTACGGTCGCCGGGACCGGTGAGGCTGCTGCTGCTGCTGCTGCTGCTGCTGCTGCTGCTGCTGCTGCTGCTCCTTCTAGTGTTGCCCTTGCTGTTCTTTTCTGCATTTTGCACGCATTTAGGCCCTCAACAATAGCTTTGCTGCTGTTTCTGCCGCTCTTGCTCCTGCTGTTGATGCTGCTGCACCGACTGCAGCGGGCGCCAGCTGCTGCTGCTGTTGCTGTTGCTGCTGCTGCCGCTGTTTCTGCTGCTGCCTACTTCTGCGTGGCTAGCTGGGCTTGTCGAGATGCGGCACTTGAGCAGCTGCAGGCTGGCCATACAGCCCAGGTTCACAGTGAAGTGTGGGGCTGCCTGCCGCCTCCCTGTAGAGCAGCAGCAGCAGCAGCAGCAGCAGCAACAGCAGCAACAGCAGCAGCTGCAAACAGCAGCAGCACCTGAGCTGATCTCGCTCGACTGCTGGTCGGGAGCAGGAACCACTCAGGGTAGCCTCTGTGCAACTCGCAACCCTAAACCCTAAACCCTAAACCCTAAACCCTAGAGTCGCGTAGATGAGGCGCCCGGGCAGCGGGCGCGAGGCGCTGTGGGCAGCAGCAGGTGCAGCAGCAGCTGCTGCTGCAGCAGCTAAAGTTGGACAAGGAAGTTTGCTGCTCGGGTCTTATAAATTGTGAGCAATAGCGACAAAGGAGAGTCTCCTGCGGGAGCAGCAGCAGGGCCTCCGCACTAAGGGGCCCCCGCCCTTCCTGTGTCTGGACTTAAAATTCGCACATATACCATGTCAAGTAGCTAGCCACAGCTAGCCACAGCTAGCCGCAGCTAGCCACAGCTAGCCACAGCTCGCTGCAGCGAGCTGCTGTGGGTCGCTGTGGCTGGCCAGCGGCAGCTAGTTGCAGCTGCTGCTGCAGCAGCAGCAGCAGCAGCAGCAGCAGCAGGCGCTGGCGTTGCTTTAGAGGGCGCCCAGGGCGGGCCAGGGCATCTGAGGTGTCTGTACCCCGCCGGCCTCCCCGAGGGCTTGAGGGGCCCCCTCCCGTTCCCCATCTTCTTCCCCGTCCTCCAGTGCCTCCCTGGGGGCCCCCCCAGGGGCCCCCCCGGGGCCCCCCCCGGGGGCCCCCCCGAGCGCGTCCTCGCCGCCCCCCAGGGCCCCTCCTCCC
>NW_013655354.1:0-1031 GCF_000499385.1 Eimeria necatrix
TAGTTTGAAGCACCTCCATGCATCAGTTTCAAAAGATGTAGCTTCATCTCCGCGACAACTATTCTGGGGGCACATATTTGTACGGGCACTTTTCCTTTTGCTCTTAAGATCTGAAGTGTGTATAATTTACACGCTTGTAACAGAGCTTTGTGTCGGGATGCGAAATTAATGCATTCAAATTAGCCCACTTATTTGCGTTTTCAGCAAGGTAGAGATAATCACAAGGGACGTTCAGACAGCATTGTCTTGCTCGGCCATTCATTTATTCTGTTCACTGCATCATGCTTAGAACTAGGCTTCCGCTTCGTGGAATCAGAGCGTCTTCCCTTACTGAACAAAAATGTCATGTTCGCAAGCATCGAAGACTTGTCGCGGACGCTTTCGCTGAAGCATCAAACATACTCCTAGACTGTGCCAGATTACTTGCCCTGCATGCTACCTCACGGAACCTTCTATAGCTTGTGTATTTCGCTGTTATGCATCAAGATACGGCAGCCTTTATGCAATCATTGAAGCACCTCCATGCATCAGTTTCAAAAGATGTAGCTTCATCTCCGCGACAACTATTCTGGGGGCACATATTTGTACGGGCACTTTTCCTTTTGCTCTTAAGATCTGAAGTGTGTATAATTTACACGCTTGTAACAGAGCTTTGTGTCGGGATGCGAAATTAATGCATTCAAATTAGCCCACTTATTTGCGTTTTCAGCAAGGTAGAGATAATCACAAGGGACGTTCAGACAGCATTGTCTTGCTCGGCCATTCATTTATTCTGTTCACTGCATCATGCTTAGAACTAGGCTTCCGCTTCGTGGAATCAGAGCGTCTTCCCTTACTGAACAAAAATGTCATGTTCGCAAGCATCGAAGACTTGTCGCGGACGCTTTCGCTGAAGCATCAAACATAAAAGTTATTGAACGATGGACTGATTTGTCTTCGGCTCACAAAGGTTTTCTGTTCCTGCTCATTCGTCAGCGCGGCATTACAAACTATGCATAAGGCTGCTTGCGGCGAGGATTCTACGTGATAGT
>NW_013655354.1:1131-1592 GCF_000499385.1 Eimeria necatrix
TAGTGCTTACACCTTACCGCTATGGAGATGTCAAGCTGCTGAAATGTTTCAAAGCGACGCAGCGTAGTTTGTATGGCATTCCTCTGGTAGGAGTGGCGCAAAGTAATGGCGTTTTAACGCAGCAAACACTTGTAACGAATTGTCTGTATACGGGCGCTGCACTTGGTTCGGGAGTTATGTGCTGTGAAAGCCTTGCGGCTTCATTGAGCCCAGGAACACGACGCGCGTTAAATGTTCCTGAGATGTTGATGAATCTAAAAAAGTAATTATCACACTATGCGTTTGACGCGACGCGCGTCTCTTGTGTACTACTAACACAAATGTGCAAAGGCAAAAGTGGTTAGAATTATTTGATCCGGTTACGGAAAAAAAATTGTGCAACAACCCTGCAAGCAGGAGCGCTAGCTCGGATTCCAGTACTATGCATAACATTTGTGCAAAGATTGCGCGAAGGCGGCGTT
>NW_013655355.1:0-605 GCF_000499385.1 Eimeria necatrix
CGGACCGAAAATCCATTTAATTCGCTCTTTCCCGGAAATTCTTTTTAAATATTTCACTCTATTTAATACTTTGTAGAATTTATAAATCAAATTAAATGAATTAAATCCACAAAAGCATTTCTGGTCGACTTTGAAGATCTCGCAGACGAGTGAAATCGACACTGCTGGGGTGTACGTACACCTCAGAATTCATTTCAACGCAGCAGCAGGTTTGCTTTTTTGCTTTCAGACAAACCAGAAACAGAAAAATTACTTTTTATGCATTTAATTAAATATTGATTTAAAACAAAGAAATGCACTTCATGTGATTTGCAACTGCTTCTCCCGCCGGCGGCCTTGCAGCAAAAGCGCCGCTGCGCTGCAGCAGCAGCTGCTGCTGCTGCTGCTGCGCTGCAGCAGCAGCAGCTGCTGCTGCTGCGCTGCAGCAGCGCAGCAGCAAACTACTTGCAGCACTTCCTTGGAGTTGGCCTCCCCCTTGCTGATTTAAATGGCTTTATATTAAGTCTTGTTTATTATAAGCTGCTGCATTTTTGTGTGTTTGCTGCTGCGCTGCTGTTGCTGCTGCCCTCGCGTTGCTGCTGCAGTGCGGCTGCTGCTGCTGCTGC
>NW_013655355.1:705-1122 GCF_000499385.1 Eimeria necatrix
AAAGATATAAATAAGAGAAACTCTTGTCACTAAAAGCTGCCAGCCAAAGCCACGCAAGAACTGCTGCTGCTGCAGCTACCTGGCTAGCTGCACTGCCTTACACACCGCAGCTAGCCACAGCTAGCTGCAGCTAGCCACGGCTAGCCACGCCTTGCCACAGCTAGCTGCAGCTAGCTGCCCTTAACAGCAGCTAGCCCGGCTTGCTGCAGTTAGCCGCAGCTAGTTGTAGCTAGCTACAGCTAGCCACCTATAGCCCCAGCTAGCCACAACTGGCTACAGCTAGCTATGGAGAGCTACATCTGGCTACAGCTAGCTACAGCCAGTTACAGCTAGCTACAGCTAGCTACAGCTCGCCGCAGCTAGCCACAGCTAGCCACAGCTAGCCAGTGCCCGCGCCTAGCTGTGGGGCTCTGCAGC
>NW_013655356.1:0-549 GCF_000499385.1 Eimeria necatrix
ACTACTGCATCAAGCTCCGCACATAATCATTTGGGACGAGTTCGAATCAGGAAACGTTTCAGCACTGGTACTTCGCAACGCTCGGCTATAGCCGTTGTTTTCACAATCTTCAACAAACATGAGCCTGATGTAGACGTTCACCAAGATTTGCAGTACGACAAACAGAGCTAGCAGAACGAAATTATGCCTCGAAACTCTCCTGTCTTTTGAGCGACACCCAAGCACTTCTCATGTGTGCTCATGTGTGCTGTCTCGGGAATACCTTTGTACCTTATCTCGTGCAAAGCATCAGCTTTCTTAGGTGAGGGTTTACTACTTTTTCTAAGGTTAAGGCTAAAGCGGAAGAAGTCATTTGCACGTAAAAGCATGATGTACGGAATCGGTCGAATAGATGGAATGCTAAGAACGACCGCTAGAGCTGCTTGCGGTGTGTATGTGCATATATATATGTATATATATATATATATATTTGTGTGTGCGTGCGTGTGTGTGTGTGTGTGTGTGTGTGTGTGTGTGTGTGTGTGTGTGTGTGTGTGTGTGTGTGTGTGT
>NW_013655356.1:649-1261 GCF_000499385.1 Eimeria necatrix
CAGACGCATACGTGCGTCACACAGGAATGCGGCATGAGCAAAACCGTTTTAGTCTGCATGCAACGTACCACGGCTGAATAATTACGTTCATGGCAGCGAATATCAAGTTTCGCGTTATTCGTCTTGAATCGCCAGTCGAAATTTCTTCCAGTGAATCAAAACTCGATGCATACACGTCACATCCATATGATTGTTCGTGAATAGCAAGGGAAGGGAAGGGCTCTAGACTAAAAAGGAGCTGCAATCTCAGCTCAGTCAATTTCACTTTCAAGCGCAAGCACCAGTGCTCGTTCTACGTTTGGCACTCATTGGTTATGGAAAGAGCAGCCAGCACATTCTCTGATGTAGGGAGCATAATACAAGCAAAAAGATATTGCAGATCAAGACTTTTCGAGACAAAAAGTCTTGATCTGCATCTCGCCTAGCCCAGCGTGAAGATTTAGTGGCGTAGTCGGAAAGAGCTGCAATATTTTCCTCGTGTCTCTGGCATTTTTCCGTATTTAATATAAATTTCTTTTTGCACTGCGGAAATGGTGAGTTTAGCGAAGCGAAGTAGCCTCACGCCCTGTTTGATGGTGAGCGGCGGCAAGAATGCACGTGTCGCTCGCTGAG
>NW_013655357.1:0-12500 GCF_000499385.1 Eimeria necatrix
TCGTTTAAATAAACCCCAAGAACTGCTGCAGAGGAGCAGCACAGCACAAGGAGCACAAGTGGGAGTAAAAACCCAAGTAACCCCGAGTGAACGTGTCTGCGCACGAAATTCAAAAGCTGAATTTCACCTGATTTCAGTACCGGGCGACAAGTAGGTAAGTAGGCAATCAACAGCAATTGCCGAGTCCCACAGAAACAGAAGAGGCTATTATTTTTTTTACGATGACCGCAGATTTGACCGGTTGCCATGATTCTACAGGACCCGCGCGTGTGTAAAGTTAAGTTTGAAAGCTTCCAAAATAAGGAAACTTGCACGACAGAGGCCTGGCGCTTCGGAGCTTAAGTCATTATGTAGACATACTTTTCTTGGATTTGAAAAAAGGAAGAAACTGACAGAAAAGCCGTATGAATTGGGAACAAATCCATCCCTCTAAGGTTTAATATTTGCTGCAGTCCTCGAGAAAGCGAAACCTGTCCAGCAACACCATGGCAGCGAATCGCCGTAGGTAGATGAGCCTACATGTATTTGTCTGCGAACACCCACCACGGTAGGTGACCCTGGGAAAAAGAAATGCCTCCATTCTCCCCGGGATTTCAGTATTGTTTGCCCTCCTTTTATTTGTTTTCCTCCTTTAATTCGTTCTCAATGTGTAATGTGATTAAATTTTTAATGCAGCAATACTTAGCCAGCAGCAGCTGGATGGCATGTCACTGCTGAGACTGCCTTCCAGCTGGCATGTTAACATGCTCAAAACTCTTTTAATGGCCTTTTCCTGACTTTTATGTATTTCTGTTAATACTGAAATGGTAAGGCATATATGAATCCCCATCTCTTGTTCAGAGAAATGTACTTTTGCGCGGGTTCACTGCATGCCAGATCTAGCCGTTAGAGCGCCAGTAGGTGGCCCCCTTTGAAGCAACAAGTACCTTTGATGGGACTACCTTTGTATGAAGTATGCTGACTTCTCCGAATTGCATCAAAAGCTCTGGCGAGGCCGAAATGTCTCCCAGGTGACCCCACAGGGGTCACTTGGGAGAGTTGTTGAGGCTTCTGGACTGGCCTTAACGAGCGCTGAATATGAACAACGGACATCTAGAAAAAAAACCAACATAATTAATTTTAAAAAGTACAAATTTCAGTTTATTTCATCAAATACCGCAGAGTCTGACCTGAAATGGTTAAAGGGGCCAAGAGCCACAACTTGGCTGAGCCCCCGGTAAGAGCAGGGGCCGTCGTGGCTTCTTGTAAGTGTTTCGGACCCTCTAGGGCTGTTGCTGAGAAGAAAACTTGCACAAAAATGTTTATTTTTTTGTTTCTTTTTCTTAATTTCTTAAAACAAGACTGCACACGAGGTCACTCCACAGCTCCTCTCTAACTCGACGCTTGCGGCTCGGCTGTGGCTTTTGAGCCCCGCAGTTTGGTATCTTTTACATCTGTGCATCTGCGCCTTTTCCTTGTTTTGTAAAATTAACTTTTTCCTCCTTCTTGCTGTCTGGAGGACCGATTGATCTTGGTGCTCCCGAGGGTCGCCCCGACGCCAGAGTCCGGGGTAAGTGACCCAGGGTGACCTGGCCGTTTTTTGCAGCCTCTTTGGCTCCCTAGCCTTCTCCGCGACTCCGCCTTCCGTTGCAGCTGCAGTTACTGGATTCTAGTTCGAGCCTGCAGCAGCAACAGCAGCAGCAGCGGCGGCAGCGTCAGCGGCAGCGGCAGCGTCTGCCTGATTGGGCAAGTCCTCAAACTCTGCGCTTTTTGTCACTTTTCCCCTCTGTCCAGCTGTCCTGTGGGTCTGCTGCTTCGCGTCTCCTTTCCTTCAATGAGTCTCCGCAATGGGCCCTTCTACTGCAACGACTGGGCCCCCGCCAGGCAGCAGGGTTCAGTTGGTTCGGCGGCCCCATTGCTTGCGGGGCCCCCCGGAGCCCCCTCAGCCGCAGCTGCAGCAGCCGCAAGGCGCAGCGCAGCAGCTCCGCGAGTGCCCTCTTGCTGCGTGGCAGTGAATGCCGAAACTGCGCAGACACTGGCGGCGTGGGGGCTGCTGCAGCAGCAGCAGCAGCAGCAGCCAGGGGGGGCCCCTGCTGCAGCGCACGGGCTGGTAGTGGTGGGGGTCCCCCAGAGCCAGCAGCTGCGGAGCGGCGTGGGCGTGGCGGCCGTGCTGCGGGCCGCGCTGCAGCGCCGCGGGATCGATCGCCTCCCCGATCCCAGTGCCCTGGCCCCCGCAGCCAGCCCGGGGGCCCTCAGCAGCAACTGGAGAAGCCTGGGGCCCCACATTGAGGCCCTGGGCATTTGGCTGGGGGACACTTGGATGGGGGCCCTCCAGCGAGGTGACCCTGGGGCTGTGGGGCCCCTCCTGGACCTGATTGTTGAGCGGCAGCTCAAGTTTGAACAAAACGTTTTGGCCTACGATAACGCCCCCCTGCCTGCTGCTCCTGCTTCCCGCAACGCTGCTGCTGCTGCTGCTGCAGCAGACAGGCAGCCTCCAGCGGCGGCAGCGGCGGCGGCGGCTGCTGCTGCTGCGGCAGCGGAGAGGCAGCTGCCACCGGCAGCAGCAGCGGCGGCGGCTGCTGCTGCAGCGCAGAGACAGCCCTCAGCGGTAACAGCGGCTGCTGCTGCTGCTGCTGCTGCTGCAGATCCGCAACCGGCCGCCAGCTATGACAGAAGGGTGGATCCCTCTTCCCCTGGGAAGCAAACTGTCCCCTCAGGCAGCTCCAGCTGCCACCGGCAGCAGCAGCGGCGGCGGCTGCTGCTGCAGCGCAGAGACAGCCCTCAGCGGTAACAGCGGCTGCTGCTGCTGCTGCTGCTGCTGCAGATCCGCAACCGGCCGCCAGCTATGACAGAAGGGTGGATCCCTCTTCCCCTGGGAAGCAAACTGTCCCCTCAGGCAGCTCTTTTGCTGCCGGCTCTGCTGCTGCGTTTGCTTCTGCTCGCGCTGCGTCTCCTGCTGCTGCACTTGCTTCCCCGGCGCTCGCGGCTGCAGCTGCTGTTGCTGCTGCTGCTGCTGCTGTGCCCGAGCTGCCTTCCTTTGCTTCCAGTTTAAGCGAGGTCCAATGGTCTTCACATTCTACAGCTCATCAGCCTTTGACGCTGCCCTTTGGAAGGGGAACTCTTACTGAGGTGCAGCAGCAGCAGCAGCAGCAGGAGTGCCAGCAGTCAATGCAGCAGGTGCAGACGCTGCAGCGTTGGGATCAGCAAGGTCAGACGCAGCAGCACGAGGAGCAGCTGCAGCAGCACAGCGTCAGCTGCCCAAGGGAGGCCTCCTGCTCACTCGTGAGCCAGCCCACAGTTGTTGCTGTGAGAACAGCAGCGCAAGCTTCGGCTGCTGCATCAGCAGCAGCAGCAATCGGGGTAGACGCAGCAGCTGCTCAGTCAGAGGTTGCTGCACCCGAGTGGGCAGCTGCTGCTGCGGCCCACACAGAGAGCGCAGCGGCGATGAGGGCTCCGAAGCAAGCAGAGGTCCAGAGTAAGTGGCACTTCAGATGCTGCTGCTGCTGCTGCTGCTGCTGCAGCTGCTGCCGTCCCAGTTCAGTGTCGGTCAGAATATCCGTGGCACCAACGAAAGATACGGAGACGATTAGAAAGATGTAGAAGCAGCAGCAATTCGGGTGGACGCCGCTGCTGTCTGTCTGGGGTTGCTGCGGCTTGTTGCTGCTGCGTCTTGCTGCGTCCCTGTGAAGTGCTTCTGCGCTGCGGCTGCTGCATCTCCTTTGCTGCTGCACCTTGTCTGCTGCTGCAGCGGATGAGCCTGGAGAGCCGCTGGCCACGCAGCCTCCTGCAGGCATGCCTATCTCGAGTCTCCGCAGCAGCGACAGCAGCAGCAGCAGCAACAATCTCTTGTGTCAGTACCTAGCTGAGGCTCTGCTGCAGCCGCTGCGCCGCAGCAGCAGCATCAGCTTTTCTGCTGAAGGCGCCTGCAGCACAGAAGCCCTCCCTGAAAGTCCCCCCTTCTTCTCCCCTGTGGGTTGCTTAGCTGCTGAGGCTCCGCTGCGGCTAAACAGCGGTCCGCAGCAGCAGCAGCAGCAGCAGCAGCAGGCTGAGGCGCATATGCTGGATGAGATTCCCGTGGTTCCCGCAGAGACAGAGACTCTCGGAAATGTCTTGAGCCATGGAGCTGCTGCAGCAAACGCCACAGGAATGTCACCAGGGCTGGCAGCAGACGCGCAGCAGCAGCAGCAGCAGCAGCAGAACTTGAGCAATGGAAGCAACGCCGTTGGAAAGCAGCAGGACGACATGCAACAGGAGCGGTCGCCCTACCTAAGCGGAGGTGGCACCAGCCCGCAAGAAGCTGGAGCAGCAGCAGCAGCAGCAGCAGCAGCAACAGCAGCAGCAGCAGAAGCTGCTGCTCCCCTGGGTGCTGCAGAAGAGCCCAAGATCTCTACTGGGCGCTTCAGCTGGGTGGGCCCTTCGAGGCGCCGCAGCAGCAGCATTTTTGTGTCTCCTTTGGGAGACTTTGGGGGCCTCCCAGAAGGAGCCTTTTCTGCGCACACACTGAAGGGCCAGCAGCAAACCGAGCAGCAGCAGCAGCAGCAGCAGCAGCAGCAGGGGTTCGGCAGCGACAGTGAGGCGGGGCTCGGGTCGCTGTGGAGCCGCAACGAGCAGCAGCAGCAGCAGCAGCAGCAGCAGGGGTTCGGCAGCGACAGTGAGGCGGGGCTCGGGTCGCTGTGGAGCCGCAACGACAACATCGAAGAGCTGTTGCTGCAGTCGCTGAAGCAGCACTTTGGCTGCAGCAGACGCAGCAGCATCAGCATAGTGCAGCAAAAAGGCCAAATGCTGCATGCGCTGCTGCAGTCTGAAGGCTCCCAGGCTTTTTCTGAGGGCCTTCATGACTGGGCTGAGGGTTTGAAACAAAGGGCCCCAGAGGCTGCGCGGCTGCTGCAGCGCGAGCCCAAGAAGGCCCCCATTGTGCTGCAGATCTTCTACGCAGGTGCCGCACCCTGCTGCTGCTGCTGCTGCTGTTGTTGTTGTTGCTGCTGCTGCTGGTGATATAACAGGGTCCTGGTTTCGCTTGGCAAGCTCGCAGCAGCAGCTTGTAATTTTCAGCTGTTGCGCTGCAGCTGCTGCGATGGTTCTGCAGCAGGAAGAGAAGCTGCAGTGCCTTCGCTGCTGCTGCTGCTCCTGCTGCTGCTGCTGCTGCTGATACCCTCGCGGTGTTCCACTAGGCCCGAGAGCCTCGCGGGTGCGACCTTGCGTTTGCTGCAGCTGCTGTTGTCGTCATTGCTGCTGCTGCTGTTGCTTTGCTGCTGCTGCAGGGGCGGCGCTGCTTCACTCAAGAGGGCTCTTTGGTGGCGCAGCTTCGCTGCTAGAGGCTCTTGCGCTTCTGCTGCAGCAGCTGCCTCTGAGCTGCGAGCCGCTGCAGCAGCGGCTGCTGGAGCATCTTCGTCGCTCAGCTGCTGCTGCGTCTTTGGCCGAGGTGGCAGCAGCAGCAGCAGACCACGAAGCTTACGTACACTCCGAAGAAGCAGCAAAACTTCTTGCTGCCACGGGCAATTTGCTGCTGCACTGGAGCTGCGCAGGCAGCGCGGCCTTGTGGGCTGGGGGCCTTCTGAAGAAAGTTGTTCGCGACGAAGCCTCATACTTCCTTCTAGTCAGGCTCGTGCTGGAGCAGCAGCAGCAGCAGCAGCAGCAGCAGCAGCAAGGAGAGGAGGGGAAGGCAGCAGAAGTCAGGGCGTTGTCTATGGAGGTCCTTGAAGCTTTGGCTGTAGAGGCATGCAGCGCTGTGAGTGTCTCCTGCTGCTGCTGCTGCTGCTGCTGCTGCTTTGCTGCTTTGCTGCTGCTTTGCTGCTGCTGCTGCTTTGCTGCTTTGCTGCTGCTTTGCTGCTGCTGCTGCTGTTGCTGCTGTTGTTGCTGCTTTGCTGCTGCTTTGCTGCTGCTTTACTGCTGCCGCTGCTTTGCTGCTGGTGCTTTGCTGCTGCTGCTGCTGCTGCTTTGCCGCTGCTGCCGCTGCTGCTGCTGCTGCTGCTGGAATCAATCATTCAGTCTCGTCCAAAGCTCCTTTTCTTGAGCTGCGCCTCCACCCGCCTGCAGCTGCTGCGCTGTATTAACACTTTGCTGATCTTTATTAACACTTTGCTGATCTTCGTTTTGTTTTCTTTTCGTCATCTTTTGCTTTTTGTTTCATTTTGCTTTTTATTGCTTTTCATCTCCCTGCCTTTTGTTGTTTTTCTTTAAATTAAATTGTTTCCCGCTGCTTTTGGCGGGCCCAAGTGCCTTCGCCGCTGCAGCAGCACCAGCTGCTGCTGCTGCCGTTGCGGCTGCTGCTGCTGGGTTGCCGGTTCAGGTGCTTCAGCGGCAAAAGCCCCTCACCACCCGCGTCGCTGCGCTGCTGGTGCTGGGCCCCTTGATCTGCTGCAGCAGCAGCAGCAGCAGCAGCAGCAGCAGCAACAGCAGCAGCAGCAGCGCGCAGCCTGGCGACGACGATCCGTCCCACATCCACAGACAGATTCTCGGCTGCCTCCGCATAGCCCTTTCTGAAAGGTGACGAACAGCAGCAGCAGCAACAGTAGCAGCAACACTAGCAACAGCAGCAGGAGGAAACAGTTGCTGCCAGCTAAGCCGTCGGCCCTTGAAGAGCCAGCAGCAGCAGCAGCGCAGCAGCAACAGATATATCCATGCGTTTTGTGCCCGTTTTATGCTTCAGAGAAGGGGTGTGGAAATCAGCAGCAGCTGAGACAGCATCTGCAGTTGTTGCTGCTGCAGCAGCCAGCAGCTGCCGAGAGTTTGCTGCTGCAGTGGTGGGAGAGGGCTTTGTTCTGGAGGCCCTTCTTCCCGCAGCTAAGGCACAGAAGGGCATTTATGCTGCACAGTCTCCAGCAGCAGCAGCAGCAGCAGCAATAGAAAACAGCGCCGGAGCGGCAGGCGTAGACAGTAGGTCTATTTGTCCTTATTTCGCAACTCCTTTTGTCTTTTCTCGTCTTCCTGTTTCTCTTGTCTGTTTTTCTTTTTTCTTTTTTGTTTTATTTGTTTTGTCTTTCTTTTATGCTTTATCTTTTGCTTCTTCCATTTTATTTCTTCATCTTTTGCGGTGTCTCTGCTGCTGCTCTTTGCCTTTTCGGGAGCTTCTCCGCCTCTGTCTGCTGGGTGCCTCGGTGCTGCTGCTGCTGCTGCTGTTGCTGCTGCTCCTTTGCTGTCGCTGCTACTGCTGGTGCTGTTGCTTTTGCTGCTGCTTTGCTGCTGCTGCTGCTGCCAACGATCCGGTCTTCTTGATTCTAGCAGCAGCAGCGTGCTTGGCAGCAGCGCAGAAGCAGTCGGAGCTTCATGAAGCGTGTGAACCTGTTGCTCCCGCTGCCACTGCTTACACTGCTGCTGCTGCTGCTGCCAATGCTGCTGCTGCTGCTGCTGTGCTGCTGTGCTGCTGCAGACTCCCGTCTCTTCTCTTTCTTAGAAAACTACCTCAGTGCTGTTGGCCGGCTGTACTCTGAAGACGCGCGACTTTACGCAGCTTTTTTCTCCCACCCCAAGTGAGTCCCTCTTTCTAGCTTGCATTACTTGCTCAAGGGCTGCCAGTCTGCTGCTGTTGCTGCTGCTGCTGCTGCTGCTGTGCTGCTGTTGCTGCTGTTGCTGCTGCAGCTACTGTGTTCGTGCTGCTCCCCTGGTGCTGCCGTAATTGCAGCTCTTGCTGCTCATGCTACTGCTCTTTCGTCGGCGGTCGTTGTTGCTGCTGCTGCGGGCAATATTCTCTGATCCTTGCTGCTGCTGATTTTGCTGCTGCTGTTACTTTTTGCTGCTGCGCTCAGCACGTCTACGGAGTCTGCTGCAGCCCTTCTCTCCGCCATCTCCTGGGTGGGTAGGCACGAGAGGGGCACGCGGGGGCCCCTTGGGGGCCCTTGGGGGGCCCCTGGGGGCCCCGTGGGGGCCTCTTGGGGACCCTACAAGACCCTGGGGGCCCCATGGGGCCCCCCAGGGCCGGCCCCTGAGAAAGGCACCGGGGGGCTTCTTGGAGCTGACAAAAGGCCAAGAGGCCTTCGAGTTTTGCAGCAAATCAAGGCACCTCGTGCTGCTGCTGCAGCAGCAGCAGCAGCAGCAGCAGCACTGGTAGCAACAGCTGCAACGCTGAGAGTAGCAGCACTAGCTAAGCTCAGTCAGTAGTGCTGCCAGCGGCTTGAGCCCAGCAGCAGCAGCAGCTGCTGGTGCTGCTGCTGGTGCTGCTGCATCAGACTAATCGCGTAGCAGGGACGCCCCTGCTGCAGTGCTCCGCCCTTTTGCTGCTGCTTCTGACTCAGCTGCACACAAAAAGGGACCCTATAGATGCTGCTGTTTTGGCCGAGCTGCTGCTGAGCTGCTGGAGGGGCAGGGGGGCTCCCGCGCTGCTGCAGCGGGTCACGCGGAAGCTGCTGCTGCTGGACCGGCAAGGCCCCCCAGTAGCAGCAGCAGCAGCAGCAGCAGCAGCAGCAGCTGAGGCAGGGCCAAGACAATGCCTCGCTGAAACGCTCAAAGACCTTCTGATGGGACCTTCTCGAGAAAACCCTCTTGAGAAGGAGACAGTCGATGCGCTATTATCTCTCTGCGACCAGTGCATGGCGTAAGCCGCCCATCTAGGGTTTAGGGTTTAGGGTTTAGGGTGTAGGGTTAGGGGCGTGGTGTGGGGGGTTTAGGGCGTAGGGTCAAGGATTAAGGGTTTAGGGTTTCCGCTTGAGGGTTTAGGGTTTTGGGTTTAGGGCATAGGGTTGGGAGATTAGCATTAAGGGCTTAGCGCTATAAGAGGCCAGGGGCATCTGGTGGAATTTGACTCGTTTAGGATTTAGGGTTTAGGTTTTAGGGTTTAGGGTTTAGAGTTTAGTTGATTAATAATGCTACACAGTAAAGTGTCTCTCATTTCCTTTCCGCCTTTGCCGTGGCGTCCTTGGTTTCTTTCTCCATATCGCTTTCTCCGAACACTTTAGGGCTTAGGGTTTATGGTTTAGGGTTTAGGGTTTACGGTCTAGAGTTTAGGTTAGGGTTTTGTGTCCAACTGCCTCGGCGCTGGTGCACTGCAGCCGAGCTGCTGCGTGTCTAGTTAAGTGCCCGCGGAGGGTTTCTGCCCGGGCAGCAGCAGCAGCAGCAGCAGCAGCAGCAATATTGCTGCTTTTTGCTTCTTCCCGTCCCTGTCCAATTTGCTGCTTCTTGTCTGCTGCTGCTGCAGAGAAGAGACAGGCGCAGCAGCAGTATCTCACTTCAACAGCCTCACTATTAGCGGGTTGCCCCCAGCGCCGCTGCTGTCGCTTTCTGCTGCGGACCACCTGCTGCAGGAGCTGCAGCAGCAGCACCCTGCAGCAGCAGCAGCAGCAGCAGGTCAGCAGCAGCTAGATGAGGCAGAAGAACTCGAGGCCTCCTGCAGCGACCACTGGCTGGAGAGGCCAGGAGCAGCAGCAAGTTCTGTTTCCTTCAGTCTCACCATTTCAGGCCGCCCCTCAAGCGTTTTCGGGGAGCAGCAGGGCCTGCAGCCAGCAGCAGCAGCAGCAGCAGCAGCGGCAGCAGCAGCAACAGCAGGAGAAGATGTTGGCGAGCCATATCCCCCGAATGAGGTATCTCTTTTTGCGCAGTCTTGAGAACACAAAGAGCAGCAGCAGCAGCAGCAGCAGAAGCAGCAGAAGCAGCAGTGCGTTGTTTGTGGTTTTTGCTGCTCGTCTTTCAGCAGGACCCCCAAGGGCCTCCCCTGAGGGCCCCCCAGGGCCCCTCCAGGGGCCCCAGTGGGGGCCCACTTGGGGGCCCCCAAGAGGGCCCCCAAGGGGGCCCCCAAGGGGGTCCCCTGGGGGCCCCCAAGAGGGCCCCCACGGAGACCCGCCTTGTCCACCGCAGCGTTTTGGCTTCGCTGCGGCCTTTCAAAAGCCAGCCGCCCGAGGGGCCCCCAGCAGCAGCAGCAGCAGCAGCAGCAGCAGCAGCAGCAGATGCAGTAGCAGCAACGCCGGAGCCGCTTGAGGAAGTGGAATGCAAGTTGCTGCTGCAGTGCTTCCGGCCTGTTTTTGTGAAGCTCTTTGAAGTGGTGAAGGTCAGCAGCAGAAGAATTCAAAAATGAAAAAAGAAATTCCTTTCAATCTTCATCTTTGCTGCTGCTCTTTTGGCTTTTGTTTGCTTCTCTTCTGCTGCACCGTTGCTTCAGGCTTTAAAAGGCTGCAGCAGCTGCTGCTGCTGCTGCAGCTGAGCAGCAAAAGGCTGCAGCTGCTCTGCTGCTGCTGCTGCTGCTGTGCTGTTTTCTGCAGAAAGCAGCACAGAAACCCTCAGGAGGAGAAGGCTTTGCAGACCCTGTAAGGGCCCTAAGCCCTTATCCGTAAACCGCAAACCCTAAACCCTAAACCCTAAACCCTAAACCCTAAGCCGCCCACCGTAGCTACAATCGTTTTCGCTCCAACGCATACCAGCAGTTGACAGCCTCAGAGCTCGCAAGACCCTAAACCCCAAACCCTAAACCCTAAACCCTAAACCCTAAAGTCTGCGGCTGCTGCAGTGCGAAGAAGACCTGCTGCCGCTGACGGCGCTGCCTTTGATACTCCAAGCTGTGGGGGCACCCAGCAGCAGCCGCAGCCGGGTCTTCTGCAGCAACCTGTGCAGGGCCATGAAGCAGCAGATTGCTAGGCAAGCAGCCTGCAGGGTTTAGGGTTTAGGGTTTAGAGTTTAGGGTTTGGGGTTTGGGGTTTGGGGGTTCGGGTCTAGGCTGGGACGCTTGGCGTTCAGTGCGTAGGGACTACGGGTTAGGGTTTGCGGTCTAGGGTGTAAGGCGTCGGGTTTAGGGTTTAGGGCTTAGCGTTTAGAGCTTAGGGTTTAGGGTTTAGGGTTTAGGGTTTGGCGAAACCGCTCGTTTGTTTAGGTTAGAGCCGGCTGGGCCTTCTCAGCAGCTGAATGAATTAAACCGAGCGGAGTTCGAGATATTCCTCTGCCAGCTCGCATTCTCAAGTACCTGCAACCCATATCCTAAACCCTAAACCCTAAACCCTAAACCCTACAGTCTAAGTCGTAGACTCTAAACCTCAAACTCTAAACCCAAGGCCCTAAAACAATCGTTTCAATACAAGATTAGCTGCGAAGGGTCCGTGCTTTTGACGTTCTTTTAATACGTCCAGCTTGGAATTCAGAACGTGGAATTTTAGGTTTAGGGTTTAGGGTTTAGGGTTTAGGGTTGTTTGCTGCAGTGGAAAGCATCTCGCCCCCGCCCATGGTGCATCGCGGCGTTGCCTTGGGCCCCAAGACAGAAAGAGGGGCCCAGATCCTGTCTCTGCTGCACCGCATCAAGCGCGAAGGAGGTCAGCAGCAGCAGCAGCAGCAGCAGCAGCAGCAGCAGCAGCAGCAGCACCAACAGCAGCAGCTGATGTTGCTGCTGGTCCTGCTGCAGCAGATGCATTTGTCGTTCTAGCGCTGAAGTCCCAACTCCCTGAGGGTTTTAGTTTGCGTCTTTATTGCATTTCACGCTGCAGCTGCTGCGAGTGCAAAAGCAGCAGCAGCAGCAGGAACTGCAGCAGCAGCAGCAGCAGCAGCGGCAGCTCGACAGGCCACTTGCGCAGAATGCATTTTTCGCTGAGCGTCCTGCAGCAGTCCGGGGCAGCGGAGCCTGCAGGCCTCTGCACCTTCTCTGCCGCCCAAGTTCAGGGCTGAGGGTTTAGGGTTTAGGGTTTAGGGTTTAGGGTTTAGGGTTTAGGGTTTGCGGGCGTTCAGAAGTGCCTGGGTCCCGCACTTCATGCCTCCCCCCACTCATCAAAGCCTGCGAAGCCAGACTAGCAGCTCGTCATGCAGCACTTTTGGTGGAGAGTATAAATTGTTTGTTGAGTGTGGGGGCCCCTATACAGAGGCTGCCGCCCGGTAAACCCTAAACCCTAAACCCTAAACCCTAAACCTTAAGCCCTGAGCCTTGAGCCCTGGACGCTGCGGGGAGGGCGCAGCGAAACCCTAAACCCTAGTTCGTGGGCCCGGCGCCCGGGCGCGGGGACTTCCCTGGGAGAGTGGTACGGCAGACTCACAGTTTGCACTTTCTAGGGTTTAGGGTTTAGGGTTTAGGGTTTAGGGTCTGCGGTGCGGAGACGCGTAGGCCTTGCTCTGATTGAACAAACAAGAGGAGACGGGAAGAGCATCAGGTGGGAGTGTAGGTTCTGATGCTGCAGCGAATTCTAGGGCCTAGGGTTTAGGGTTTTGGTTTTAGAGTGTGGGGCTTAAGGTTTAGCTTTTAGGGTTTAGGGTTTGTGGAGTTTCGGGCGTACGGCGAAAAGCGCAGCACTGGCTACCTCAAGGCGTTTCCACGCAAGCGCACTGTATTTTAGGGCCTAGGGTCTAAAAATTTCTAGCCTAGGGTTTAGGGTTTAGGGTTTAGGGTTTAGGGTTTAGACCGTAGTTTCTGGGGTTTACGGCCTAGGGTTTAGGGTTTAGGGTTCCTGGAGTCTGCGGCTGTAGGCGGGTCGTTCTGCGGCAAGGCCACGACTTCGCGGCTGCTTCAGCAGGAGCAAAATCCACGGCAGCAGCAGCAGCAGCAGCAACAGCAGCAGCAGCAGCAGCAGCAGCAGCAACAGAGCTGCAGTCTGAAGACTCTGTACTGGGGGACGCTTCAGCAG
>NW_013655357.1:15000-29791 GCF_000499385.1 Eimeria necatrix
CAGCGCTGCTCATGTGCTTGCTGCTTCTGCTTTTGCTGCTGCTGCCTTTGCTGCTGCTGCTGCTGCAGTCGCGGGGAGCCAAATGGACTTTGCTGCTTTCCAGACCGCCTTCTTCCAGCTCGCCCTTTTACTTCACGCCCTGGACGCCAGAGTGAGCAGCAGCAGCAGCAGCAGCAGCCACAGCAGCAGCAGCAGCAGCAGCCACAGCAGCAGCAGCAGCAGTGCTGAGGATGAGTGTCTGCGCTCAGACCGCCAGCGAAGAGACTGTGGGGCGCTGCCTCTCTCGCGTTCTTTCTCACTGTCTCCTTGACGACCCCAGGGCCTTAAGAGACGGGCAAGACCCACCCCCAGCTAGCCAGCTAGCTAGCTAGCTAGCTGCCTGATAGCTAGCCAGCTGCCTCGGTAGCTAGCCAGATAGCTAGCCAGCTAGCTGCCCGAATAGACAGCCAGGTAGCTGCCTTGGTAGCTAGCCAGCCAGCTGACCCGATAACTAGCCAGCTAGCTGCCACAATAGCCAGCGAACTAGCCAGCTAGTTGCCCTAGTAGCCAGCCAGTTAGCTGCCCCGACAGCTAGCCAGCTAGCTAGTCAGCTAGCTAGCCAGCTAGCTAGTCAGCTGCATCGGCCCCCCTCCCTCCTCTAGCTGACTGTTGCTGAGCTAGCTATGCAGCTAGCTGAGTGTCCTGCTGACCAGCCAGCCCACCCACAACTAGCTAGCTAGCTAGCTAGCTAGCTGGGTCGCTAGTTAGGCAGCTAGCTATTTATTTGGCTAACTTGTTAGCTAGCTAGCTAGTGCGGTAGCCAGCCGCTGCTAGGGTGTTTGGTTAGCTGCGGTGAGCACTTAGCAGCAGCAAGCGCAGCAGCAAAGGCAGCAGGAAATACAGCAGCAAACGCAGCAGCAGCAAAAGTTGCTGCGGCTTGTTGCTGCTTTTGTGTCTCTTCTCTCAGGCTGCATGCATTTCAGTCCACCGGCAGGCAGCTGCCGCCCCTTCTTATAGAAGAGGCAGACAGCGCCCCAGCTAGCTACACAGCCCCTTTAGCTAGCTAGGCTGCGGCCGCAGCTAGCTGTGTAGCTAGCTGTGTAGCTAGCTGTGCAGGTAGCTGCGCAGCTAGCTGCGGCACGCCTGCAGCTAGCTGCTGCAGCTAGCCACCCTCGCCGTTTCGCTGGCTAAGCAGCAGCTGCTGCTGCTGCCGCTGCTGCTGCCCCACAAGCAGGTAGTCGGGCCCCACTTTGGGTTGGCCGCCCAGCTAGCTAGCCTCCGCGCCGCCCGGCCAGCTAGCCACCCTCCTGCTCCGCTAGCCGCTAGCTAGCCAGCGCGCCCACAAGCTAGCCGCCCAGCTAGCTAGCCAGCTAGCTAGCCAGCTAGCTAGCCAGCCAGCTGCCTAGCTGCATGGCTAGCTAGCCAGCTAGCTAGCCATGCAGTTAGACAGCTAGCTAGCCAGCTAGCTAGGCACGCAGCTGGACAGCTAGCTAGCCAGCTAGCTAGCCACGCAGCTGGACAGCTAACTAGCCAGCAAGCTGGCTAGCTAGCCATGCAGCTAGCCGAATAGCCGTTTGCTGCCGAGCTGGGGCGCCGGGCAGCCAGCAGCTGCTGCTTCACTCAGCAGCTTTAAAAATAACTCCTTTCTGCTTTCTAGTTCAGAAGCAAAAACAAAAATCTCAAAACCCCACAGAGCTGCAGAAGCAAAAACAAAAATCTCAAAACCCCACAGAGCTGCTGCTGCTGCTGCCGCTGCTGCTGCTGCTGCCGCTGCTGCTGCTGCGTTCAGCGGGGCTAGCGGCCGTCTGTCGCGTCATTTTCAATAGCGGCAAGTGGTGCAGCAGCTGCTGCTGCTGCAGCAGGTGCTGCTGCAGCAGCTGCAGCAGCAACTAGCAGTCTGCTGCTGCAGCAAACGAGTAGCGGCAGGGCCCCCAGACCCGCTGCCGCTGCTTCGTGACATAGGGCCAAGCCACTGCAGCATTTTCTTCAGGAATTTGCTGACATTCCCATTCATCTGCTGCTGCTGCTGCTTCTGCTGCTGCTGCTGCTTCTGCTTCCGCTGCTGCTGCTGCCGCCACCGCGGCGGTGTCGGCTGCTGCTGCCTGTGCTGCTGCTGCTGCTTTCATTTCGGCTGCAGCTGCCTCTGTGGATGCTGTTGTCATTTCAGCTGCTGCTGCTTCCGCTGATGCTGCTTCCGCTGCTGCTGCTTCCGCTGCTGCTGCTTCCGCTGCTGCTGCTTCCGCTGCTGCTTCTTCCGCTGCTGCTGCTTCCGCTGCTGCTGCTTCCTCGGCTGCTCTTTCTGGCTGCAGCACTGTTTCAGCTTCAGTCTTCACTGCTGCTGCTTTTCCGGCTGCTGCTGCTTCTTCCGCTGCTGCTGCAGCGGAGGCTTCCGTTCCCGCTGCTGCTGACATTTCCGCTGCTGCTTCAGCTGCTGCTGCTGCGACTGCTGCTGCTGCTACCTCTGCCCCACCTGCTTCCTGTGCTGTTTCAGTTGCTGCTGCATTTTTTGCCGCTGCAGTTGTTTCCACAAACGCTGCCGCGTCTGCTGCCGCTTCTGCTGCTGCTGCTGCTGCATGTGCTGGTGCTGCTGCTTCTGCCGCAGCAGCTGTTGTTGCTGCTTCTGCTGCGACAGCGGCAGCTGCTGCTGCTGCTGCTCCTGTCTTGAGACTACAGGCTGACAAAGGAGTGCTTGGGGCGCCAGAAGCAGCAGCAGCAGCAGCATCGAGCAGTTCATCTGCTGCAGCCGGAGGGGTGACAGTGGTGGAACTGCTGCTGCTGCTGCAGTTGCTGCAGCAGCCGCTGCGGCAGCTGGTGGCGCTGCTGCTGGCGCCGCTGCAGCAGCTGCAGCTGCAGCTGCTGCTGCTGCACCTGCTGCTGCTGCTGCTCGGACCCCACAAAGCGGCCCTCAAAACAGCAGAAGAAGAGAAAGGAGCAGCAGCATCACTTGTGGGGGGAACTGCAGCAAGAGATTCCTCCAAAGACTGCAGCGGGAGGGGCCCCCTAGGGGAGAGGGGCCCCACTTCCCATTTGCTGCTGATGCTGCTGCTACTGGTCTCCCTTTGCTGGCGGCTCTCTCTGTCTCTCTCGTAATTATCCTATCTTTTTAATCTTATCTCTTTACTTTTATTTTTTGAATTTTATTGTTTTCAATGAGATATATCTAATATCTTTTGCTGCAGCAGTTTGGCCTTAGCCGCTGTCTACCCCACTTACCCGTTTGCTGCAGCAGTGCCCCCTGGGGGCCCCCCAGGGGGCCCCCAAAAGAGGCCCCCGAATCCCCTGTGGGGGCCCCCAAGGGCCCCCAGGGCCCAGGGGGGCCCCCCGGCTGTGCTGCTGCTAACTCCGCCTGCAGCTCCTGCAGCAGCAGCCGCACTGCTGCTTCCTTCTGGGGGTCCAGGCCCGTCACAGGGGAGGGAGGAGGGGCCTCGGGGGGCCCCCTTGCAGCAGCCTTCCACGTGGGTTCATGGGCTGCCATGGGCTGCTGCTGCTGCTGCTGCTGCTGCTGTCGGCTGATGTGTGGCGTTGCTGCTGCCGGAGCTGCTGCTGCTGCGGAAATGATGGCAGAGGAGGCCCCCTGAAGAATAAAAGCCGCAAAGTCTAGTTCTTAGGCCTAAAGGGGCCCCGATAACGAAACCCTAAACCCTAAACCCTAAACCCTAGGCGGCAGCTGCCAGCGGTTGGTGATAGGAGCCAGGCAGCGGCGAGGCGCTACCCAGGAGCCCCCGCCGTAACAACTGAAACAAAAGTTTAATAAATGAAAAACAGCAAATGTAATAAGAATAAGAAAGAAATGCGGCTGCGAAGTCCAGGGAAGCTGCAAGACACATCAGCTCAGGCGTGGCGGCTCCTGCTGCAGCAGCACAGACCCGCAGCAGCAGCAGCACCAGCAGCACTTTTGGCTGTCTTCTCCCTCGGCAGGACTGAAACTTTATTCTTTTTAATTTCAATTATGAACTTCCACGCAGAAGCCGCTGGAGTTGCTGCGACGGCTCCAGCACGGCTCCGACCAGCCCAATCTGCTGCTGCTGCTGCTGCTGCTGCTGCTGCTGTGGCGAGAAACCGAACAGTGTATAGACAGCTCCGCGGCGTTTGCTGCTGCTACAGACACGCAGTTTAAATAGGGAGAAGAAGACAGGCCACAGGACGCGGACCACTGGTCAGCCAAAGCAGCAGCAGCAGCAACAACAGCCAGGCAAGGTGACTAGACGGTGTCTTCACCTCGGCTCTGCTGCTGCTGCAGCGGGAAAACTTGAGGCAGCAAACAGCAGCAGAGTCCTCATTGCTGTCATTTCTGCTGCTGCACTGCCTCTGAGATGGCCTGTGGGCATCGTCAGCAAGCCTCAGCTCCAAACACCTCCAACTTTTGCTGCTGCTGCTGCTGTTGCTGCTGCTGCTGCTGCAGCAGCAGCACTCCGCAATAACTAGTAAATGAGAGGCAAACCGCCGCATTAGGCTGCTGCTTCAAAAGCAGCAATAGTCTGGAGCAGCCTCAAAGCTGCTGCCCTTTGCTGCTGCAGCGCTTGAGGTGTTGCTGCTGCGTAGTGTACTAAACCCTAAACCCTAAACCCTAAGGGCTAGCAACTCTATCCCAACGTCATGCCCTGGACGCTAAACCCTACGTGCCTCTCTGGAAACCCTAAACCCTAAACCCTCGGCCCCGACAGGCTGTAAACCCTAAACCCTCGTCTGCGTCTTCTCTGCAAATTGAGTGTAGAGCTGTTTGTTCTAAAACCACCGGGTGTACGTACACCCGAGAACGGCACGGCGAACTGCCCCAAAGAAGGGCTTTCAGGGTTTAGGGTTTAGGGTTTAGGGTTTAGACACCTGCTGCTGGCTGGCTACGCTGTGTACGTACACTGCAGCAGCACAACACGGACAGCGCAGCACATGCCCATTTGCCCTCATGAATAAAACAAAGAAGCTGCTGCTGCTGCTCCTTCATTGCCACAAACACGCCACCGTGCTGCTGCTGCTGCTGCTGCTGCTGTTGCTGCTGCGGCTTTTGTGCCGCTGTGTCCTCAGTGACGCTGCTGCAGCTCCGCAAGAAGTGCAGCAAGGAACAAACTGGCAGCAGCAGCAGCTGCTGCTCTTGTGCAGCCACCAGCTGGCAGCAGCGCTGCAAGTGCAGCAGCACCAACAAGCAAGAAGGCCGCCACTGCTGCTGCAGCAGCAGCAGCAGCAGCAGCAAAACAAACAACCCTTTGTTTGCTGGCGCCTGCCCCGTTCCTGCTCCTGAATCTGCTGCCGCATTTGCGGCCTTCTTGATATAAAACATTCAGCAGCTTCTCGAGCAGCTCCTGCTGCAGCAACTGCTGCTGCAGCACTTCCATTGCAGCAGCAGCTCATTCTTTGGCTGCTGCGGCAACGACTGAGCGGGCGCTGCAGCACCTGCTGCAGCGCCTGCTGCTGCACCTGTTTCAGCACCCGCTGCAGCACCGCTGCAGCAGCTGCTCCAGCAGCAGCACGTGCTGCAGCACCTGCTGCAGCAGCTGCTGCAGCACGTGCTGCAGCAGCAGCAGCAAGGGCGCTGGCCGATCAGCGTTTCCAAATGGTGGGGACCCAGGAGGCGAATCCCGGAGCTGGGGTGTACGTACACCTCGTGTAGACTTCGAGCTGCAGCTCCCCGCCGAAAAAGAAAGACTCTTTGAGGCAGTTTTCGGAAATTGGAGAAAGTCTAACAGCAGGTTTTGAGGCCCCGCTGCTGCTGCTGCTGCTGCTGCTGCTGCACTGGTTGAAGGGCAGCCGCAAGTAGGAGAGGAAGCCCCAGCTGCTGCTGGCGGCGCTGCCGGCGGCGCTGCCGGCGTCCCCCGGTGCTGCAGCAGCAGCAGCAGCAGCAGCAGCAGCTTCTTCCTGCTGCTGCTGCAGCGCAGCACAAAAAGGATCTGCACTGTTGTAAAACCTGTTGAGGTAAAACAAAGGGTTTTTGGGGGATGGCACAGAAAGCAGCCCGAGAGGTCTGTCAACGAATGGCAGCAGCTGCTGCAGCGGGACTGTGGGCTTTGCTGCTGCTGCTGCTCCCGCTGCTGCTGCTGCTGCTGCTGCTGCTGGCGCTGCTGTTATCTCCGCGTAAGGCTCCCAATCTGCAGCAGCTCCAGCGGGCTTTTCTCGAACTTCTTTAAACCAATAAATTCGAACTCGAAGTTCAGGAAAAGACAAATGATCAGCAGCAGCAGAAGTGTCCAGAGTTATCAGTCCGTAGGGGGAGTTCACCGCCTGCTCTTCAAACTGCGCGCCCAAACCCCAAACCCTAAACCCTAAACCCTAAACCCTAGGCCCTAAACCCTCAGCCATGCACACTCAATTCGAGCCCACAAGCCTACGCCCTGAACAAAAAACCCTAAACCCTAAACCCTAAACCCTAAACCCCAGAACCCAAACGCTGCACCCAAGCCCTAAACCCTTGTCCCTGCATTCTAGACTCTGAATGATAAGCCAAAGTCCCCAACCCCCCAGCGTGAACCCCAAACCCTAGACCCTAAACCCTAAACCCTAAACCCTAGAATCTGAGTTTTAAACCCTAGAGTCCAGCGTATGACTGCAGCAGCTCAACTGCCCGGTTCTTCACCTCGCCCCTCTTTGCTCTGCCCCGCGCACAGCGCGTAGCGCCTAGGGTTTAGGGTTTAGGGTTTAGGGTTTAGGGTTTAGGGTTTAGGGTTTGGACCTTGGGCTTGGCCTTGGTGGCTGCGAGCCAGGCAAGCAGGGCCTGGGGCAAGTAGGCCTGGGGCCGCAGCAGCTCGTTGCTGGGGTCGAAGATGCTGCAAGCTTCTCGAACTTTCTTTTTATCTTTTTCGGAAATTAAAAGATTTATTTCTTTATCTTCTCGCAGCAAACTGTGGCGGCTGAGAGACCCCACAAGTGTGGGGCCCCCCAGGGCCCACTGGACTTGCTTCAGCTGCAGGGCCTTCGCGAGGCTTTCGAAGAAGGCCATCAGCCCGTCGTGCTGCTGCAGCGTCAGCGGCGCTGCTGCTGCTGCTGCTGCTGCTGCTGCTGCTGCGCCGCGGCGCTGCGCGCCCCACAGGTCCTGCAGCAGCTCCCGCCGCCCCGCACTCGCCAGACTCATCAGGGCCCCCTGTACGTACACCCGGGGGGCCCCCTGGAGGGCCCCACAGCGGGCCCTGTCTTCGGGGGAGGTGAGGAGGGGCCCCTGGTGGCGCAGCTGCTGCAGCTGCTGCAGCAGCGGCAGGGTCACCTGCCGCCACAGCAGCAGCAGCAGCCCCACAAGGGCCACGGACAGCAGCAGGCAGTAGCGCTGCAGCAGCTGGCGGCTGTAGAGCCGCTTCAGGCGCAGGAAACGCAGCCCGTGGTAGCCCCGCAGCCCTGCTGCTGCGCTGCTGCTGCTGCTGCTCGGCAGCAGCATTGTATAAGTTGCTTTGGACTTCCGAGGGGCCTCTGGATGTTTGTTGTGGCTGCTGCCGGCCATGAGGGGAATTTCGCCCACAGTTAGCGGCCGGGCGAACCCGGGGGGGACCCGCGAGGCCGCAGACGGAGACGGCTGCATCTTGCTGCTGCTGCTGCTGCTGCTGCTGCTGCTGCTGCTGCAGTTGTTGTTGCTGCTGCCACCGCTACCGAGGAAAACCAGAAGACGGAAATCAAAGAAAGGAAACTGGGATAATGAAACTGTTGGTGAAGTTCGGACAGAAAGTCTGTGCTGCTGCGAAACTGGCTGGGGACGCTGCTGGCTTCGTCCCCGCTGCTGCTGCTGCTGCTGCTGCTGCTGCTGGGGAGCTCTTGTTGCACCAGTCAGTCTCCGTATGTGAAGAGAAAGGCAGCTGAAGCCCTCAGAGGCGTCGGCTGCTGCGGGCGCATAGCTTGGGGGCCTCGCTGCTGTTGCTGGCGGTGCCCTTGCTGCTGCTGCTGCTGCTGCTGCTGCAGCTGTTTGCTGCTAGAGTGGCTTCGCTGAGGCCTGCTCTGCTAATTTGAAAAAAGGGGAAAAGACAAGGGGGTAAAAACTGGAAAGGGGAAGACGGAGGACAAAACCAGAGAAGAATCGACGCCGCCGGAAGCAGCTGTTGGCAGGCAGCTGCAGCAAGCCGAGACTGAGAGGGAAAGCAGCTGCTGTTTGAGGTGTAGCGACACTTGAAAGAAATAATAATTGAAATTTGAAAACGGAAGATAAATGTGGAAGCGCAGAAGGCCGCAATTACACACCGGCACAGCATCGCTCCTGCTGCTGCTGCTGCTGCTGCTGCTGCTGGTTGGGCTCCCGCAGCCCCGAACTAGCCACGGGATTTGCTGCCCTCTCTACAGCACATCGCCAATTTAAAAGTAATAATGAAAATGTTTTATTTAAATTTTTGTTTACAGAAAAATAAGCTGCTTTCGTCGCAGTCTGCTGTCTGTACACACTTGCAACAATCGACCGACGGACACGGCGCTCCAGGTCTCGCTGCAGCACGAAGCAGCAGCAGCCATTTGTCTCAATTTAGAGTAAAATATATTCAGTTTTTGTTTATTTAAACTTTCTGATTTTATTTTAATTATTTTGCATTTCAAAACAAATATATGAACTCCTGGAAGTCCTCACGGAGGCGCCCGAACTGCTGCATCGGCAGCGGTCCGGTGCTGCCGTGGACCGCAGCCGTTGTTCTTTTGCCCCTAATAAATAGCTCTATAAAAGCATTTATCTCTTTCCCCTTTTATAGTTAATTTATTTCAAAAAGCCACGAAGTAAACACCCAGAAAAGCAGCACAAACAGCCGCCGCCAGACCCCCCCGCCCTTACTGTATGCAGGCAAGTAAGAACAGCAGCAAGCTAAAGGAAACCTGTCTTCCCGCTGCAGCAGCAGCAGCACACACACCAGCCGCACCAAACAGCTGCTGCAGCAGCAGCTAGTACCTAATTCTAGCCCCAGAAGCAGCAGACAAAATAACTCAGGCAGCAAAGCCAGTCCGTTCCATACCCCAGGGGCCAGGGGGGCCCCCAGAGCCTAAACGGGGGCCCCCAAAGCAGCAGGAACTCTCCTGCTGCTGTGGGGGCCCCTGAGGGGGCCTCGCCTTAATGTTGCTGCTGGCAATGTTAGCTTTTCGGAGGGAGTGAGGGACACAGCTGCTGCTGCACCTGGTGCAGCACCTGCTGCTGCAGGTGCAGCTGCTGCTGCAGGAGCTGCTGCCGCCGCAGCTGCAAAGTCGACTGCTCCTGTTGCTGCTGCAGACTCTGCAGCAGCAGCTGGAGCTACAGCAGCAGCAGCTACAGCAGCAGCTGGAGCTACAGAAGCCGCAACTGGAGCTGCAGCAGCAGCAAATGGCATGCAACAGCAGCAGCAGCAAGAGCCGCGGGCGCTGCGCTGCTACCACTTGGCAGCAATATCAGCAGCTCTGATGAAGGCAAAAGTGTCTTCGCCGATTTTCAGCTGCGAAGACTCTTCGAGATAAGAGGAGTAAACAACTTTGTCTCCCACCGAAACCTACGCAGCAGCAGCAGCAGCAGCAGCAGCAGCAGCAGCAGCAGCAGAGTGTGAACTCAGCAGCAGTCTAAATATCAAACATCCGAAGCCGCGAAAGACACGCATGTGCAGCTGCTGCAGCAGCAAACGGGAAGAAGCGGCGCAGCAGCAGCGCCCCATAGCCAAAACTCAGCAGCAGCAGCAGCAGCAGCAGCAGCAGCAGCAGCACGGACTTCAACTGGGATTCGTGTCTGCTGCTGCGACAGCCTTCCCTCCCCGACAGCCACAACCTCCGCCTGCTGCAGCAGCCGCTGCTGCTGCTGCGAGACCAGCAGCAACCCTCCGGCACTCTTATCTGAAGCCTTCAAGACGCGCACGAACACGCTGCAGCAGCAACAGCAGCAGCAGCAGCAGCAAGTCCGAGCCCGGCAGCAGCAGCACCAGGAAGGCGTCTCTAGTCACGCAGCAGCAGCAGCAGCAGCAGCAACAGCAGCAGCAGCAGCAGCAGACGCACGTGTCTGCCAGCGGCTGCACGTCAGAAGGCTGCAGCACTTCGGGCTGAGAGACCTTGGCCAGCAGCTCCTCGCCGGAGAGCAGCACGCAGTCAGACCCATCGTACTTCAGCTGAGCAGCAGCAGCAGCAGCAGCAGCAGCAGCAGCAGCAGCAACAGCAGCAGGTTGGGGCCAGCACGCTGCGAGTGCGCGTGCTGCTAAGTGTTCCGCAGCAAAGCCAGCAGCAAGGCCTGATGCAACAACACCTGATGCGGCAGCTGCAACAAACAACAGCAGCAACAGCAGCAGCAGCAGCAACAGCAGCAGCAGCAACAGCAGCAACAGCAGCAGCAATGGGCTGACAGTCTCTCCAGAGTGCTTTGGGTAGACAACGATGTCGCCTTCCTTGACTGCGCAAGCAATGCGCTTCCTGCAGCAGCAGCAAACAGCAGCAGCAGCAGCAGCAAAAAATAAACTACAGCCAGCTCTTGCGGCTGTTGTTGCGATGGGGCTTTTGCTGCTGCAGCAAGGGCTGCTTTGCAGCAGCCCCTACACACGACAGCCCTGCAGCAGCAGCAGCAGCATGTTGCCCTTTCTCTGCAGCACAGAGAAGGCCTTGCTGCAGCAGCAGCAGCAGCAACTGCAGCAAAAAGCCCCGGGCTGTTTATCTCCCGCCCAATACCATACCAGCGACACCCACAACGCGTGTGTCACGCTCAGCCGCGGCGGTGCAGCAGCAGCAGCAGCACGAGCAGCAGCAGCAGCAGCACGAGCAGCAGCAGCACGAGCAGCAGCAGTAGTGGGGCAGCAGAAGCAGCAGCTGGGAAGAAGCAGCAGCAGCGACACGTTGCGCGGCACAGTGCGCAGCTGCAGCACATAGGCAGAGCAGAAGGAGCAGCAGCAGCAAGAGCAGCAGCAACAGGATCAGGAGGAACAGCAGCAGCAGCAACAGCAGCAGCAGCAGACCCGGTCTCTTGCTGCAGCTCTCCAGGGCCTGTAGCAAGCACGCGGCCGAGCACTTTCTCTTTACGGGACTGCAGCAAAACAGCAGCCGCACAGGAGACTTACACTGCAGCAGCAGCAGCAGCAGCAGCAGCAGCCTCTTCCCACACAGACACAGCAGCAGCAGCAGCAGCAGCAGCCTCTTCTCACACAGACACAGCAGCAGCAGCAAGCTGAAGGACAGAAACGCAACAATCAACAACAACGCAAGCACAGCAGCAGCAGCGAAGACGCAGCAAGCAACCGGCAAGAGAACTGAGCAGCAGCAGCACAGCAGCAGCGCAACAGCAGCAGCAGCGCAGCAGCAGCAGCAAAGTCCCACTTCCGTGGGCAGCAGCAGCCCCCCCTTTGTCTTCACGTCGGCCTCCAGCTTCTGCAGCAGCACCATTCCCCTTAAAGGCTGCAGCGGCCCCGAGATGGACTCGCCGTCAAGCCAGTGCTGGCTGCTGCTGCTGCTGCTGCTGCTGCTGCTGCTGCTGGCTGCTGCAGCGCTGGCTGCAGCACAGCGTCCGCAGACACAACACAAACTGCTCAGGCCCCCACCCGCACGGATTGCTGCTGCTGCTGCTGCTGCCACCGCTGCTGCTGCTGCTGCTGCTGCTTACCTGCGGCTGTGTAAGAAGGAGCGTGGGGCCGCACGGCTTCAGCAGCGGAGGACAGCGGCGTCACACTCTGCAGCAGCAGCAGCAGCAGCAGCAGCAACTTAGTTAGGCGCCAGTAGAGGCTGGACTGCGCAGACAACAGCAGCGAAAAGACGCAGCAGCAGCAGCAGAAAGAGCAGCAGCGACAGATGCAGCAGCAGCAACAGAGCCTCACCCGCAAGACCTGAGTCGTTTGGGAGAAAGCAAAAGCTGCTGCTTGTTGAGTTGCTGCTGCTGCTGCTGCTGCCAGCAGCAGCGCCACCCTACATTGTCGAGACACCATCTTGGGCGCTAAACCCTAAGCCCTAAACCCTAAACCCTAGACCTCGAGGGACACGCAAGGCTTGTCCGTGGAAAGCGAATAACGGCCCTCCTTTCCCTACAGAAACCCTAAACCCTAAACCCTAAACCCTAAAGCCTCAGGTCAAGCCTGCAGACACCCCACGTCGATGTCGGCAGCAACGGGGTGGTCGCAGCAGCAGCAGCAGCAGCAGCAGAGGCAGCAACAGCAGCAGCAACCGGCTTGTCTGCTTTATTATTTTCTGCAGAAGTCCCAAAGACAAAATTAGAAGCTGCAAAGATCTCTGATCGCCAGCCCCACATGCTGGCAGCTCTGCTGCTGCTGCTGCTGCTGCTGCTGCTGGAGTTGTTGCAGCGGCTGCTGCTCTGGGGGCCCCACCAGCAGCAACACGCCTTGGCAAGGGGCCCCTGTCTGCTGCAGCAGCAACAAGCCAGATAAAGCATCTTTGGTGCTGCTGCCATTACTGAATTAATAATACATTTTTTAGTCATTGGTGCTGTAGACACAGCAGCATCAGCAGCAGGAGCAGCAGCAGCTGCAGCAGCAGCAACTTGAGTATATCAGGGGCTCACTGCCGACGCTGCTGGCTCCAGGTCAACGCGGCGAAAGACGCTAAACCCTAAACCCTAAACCCTAAACCCCAATCGCTCTTTTCTTATTACCAGACCGGCTTCCGTAGGCTCCTCGTTTTCCCACCCAGTCGCAGCAGCAGCAGCAGCAGCGGCAGCAGCAGCTGCTGCTGCTGCTGTTGACCATGGCTACCACAGTGCTGCTGCTAGTTCTGCTGCTGCTTAAAGCCCCTAATGAGCTTCTGGCCTCTTCGGGGTCAGATACGGTGGCACCTCCCAGTGCAGCAGCAGCAGCAACAACAGCAGCAGCAGCAGCAGCAGCAGCAGCAGCACAAACGACAGCACGTTTAGCCTTAGCGCTGCCGCCGCGGCGTCTAGATTACGCCGAAGCGCCAAGTAACAGCAACAGCGACGAAACCAGCAGCAGCAGCAACAGCAGCAGCAGCAGCAGCAGCAGCAGTAGTAGCAGCAACGGGGGCACTGAGGGTAGCCGGAGCAGCAGCAGCACAGACGATAATGCGGGCACACGTGGCAGCAGCGAAAATGATGACAGCAGCAGCAGCAGCAGCAGCAACAGCAGCAACGGCAGCAGCAGCAGCAGCTGGGAAGGCGAGGCTGGGGACATCCTCAGCAGCAGCGAGAAGGAGGTGGTTATGTCCGTTGGTTTGCTGCTGCTGCTGCTGGTTGTTGCTGCTGCTTTGTTTATATCTCTTGCTGCTAGGCGCATGCAGCAGCTGCTGCTGCAGGTCCCTTTGGTGGCTACACTCCTCGGCGTGTTGCTGGGGGCGCTGCTGCAGCAGCAGCAGCAGCAGCAGCGCAGCAGCAGCAGCTTCAGAAGCATTTTGGCTCTCAAGGAAGAAGTCTTCTTTGTGCTTCTTCTCCCTCCAATTGTTTTCCAGGGGTAACTTCTAAACCCTAGACCCTAAACCCTAAACCCTAAACCCTAAAACACAGTTCTTCAGGCCTAGCAGCAAAGCCGCGAACCCCGGAGCTGCACAGCAAACCCTAAACCCTAGTTTGGTCAGAGTCAGATTTCCAAGCACTAAACCCTAAACCCTAAACCCTAAACCCTAAGCTGTTGAACTCTGGGCCCTAAGTTCAATCTTACAAACCCTTATCTTTTCCCCAAACCCTAAACCCTAGCTGCCGGCCTTACAGCTGCAAAGCCCCGTAAAGACTGACGGCTCATGAACTGTGCTATGGGCCCCGTGAGGGTTTAGGGTTTAGGGTTTAGGGTTTAGGGTTTAGGGTTTAGGGTCCATTACCAGGTGCCAGTGCCTAGTATTAAAGCATTTGTGTCTAGTTCTTGCTGCCTAGGCTTTCGAGCTCAGCGTCTAGGGTTTAAGGCCCAGGGTTTAGGGTGCACTGAGGGTTTAGGGTTTAGGGTTTAGGGTTTAGGGTTTAGGGTTTGCTGCGCGTCAGGGGTTTGGAGCTGGTGCAGCGGCCCTTTGGCTGCGTCTTTGCGGAAAACTTCGGAGGCGTTTTGTGGCTGGCTTTGGGCGCCACTGTCTGCAGCACTTTGCTCATTGGCACCCACATGCTGGGCGCAGGTCTGCTGCTGCTGCTGCTGCTGCTGCTGCTGCTGCTGCTGCTGCTGCTGTTGGCGCTGCTGCTGCTGCTGCTGTTGGCGCTGCTGCTGCTGGTGCTGGTGCTGGTGCTGCTGGTGATCCGGATGATGGTGATGCTGATGCTGCTGCCGATGATGGTGCTGCTGCTGCTGCTGATGTTGATGTTGATTATGGTGCTGCTGATGGTGATGGTGCTGCTGCTGCTCCTGGCGCTGCTGATGGTGCTGCTGCTGCTGCTGGTTGTGGTGCTGCAGCTACTCAGGATCGTAGTCTGGGTGTGCCTGTGCCGGCGTTGCGTTGCTGCTGCTGCTGCTGCTGCCGCTGCTGCTGCTGCTGCTGTTTCGTGCGAGCGTTGCTGCTGGTGGTGCGGCCTGCCTGCTGCGGCTGCTGCTTCTGCTTTTGCCGCTGCAGCAGCCGCTTCTGCTGCTTCTGGCTGCTCAGCTCGCGCGCCGCGCGTGCTCGCTCGCCGCTGCTGCACCTTCTGCTGCTGCTGCTGCTGCTGCTGCTGCTGCTGCTGCTGCAGGTTTGCTGCTGCCAGGCGTGTCTTTCAGCCCCCGCCGGGCCTTCGCCGTGGGCGCTCTGATCTCTTCAACAGACCCTGTGGCGGTTTTGAGTGCCTTCAGAGACCTGCGGGCCAAAATGCTCATACACGTCCTCGTAAACCCTAAACCCTAAACCCTAAACCCTAAACCCTAAACTCGAGACCCTAGCACGCTTGGGAGCGGGCCGTACCCGAACCCCGCCGTTCCCAAGCTGCACGCCCGCTTAGTAGCTAAAACTGCGGCCGCAGCAGCAGCAGCAGCAGCAGCAGCAGCCACAGCAGCAGCAGCAGCAGCAGCAGCAGCAGCCACAGCAG
>NW_013655357.1:29891-31476 GCF_000499385.1 Eimeria necatrix
CAGGTGTTTGGAGAAAGCCTGTTGAACGACGCAGTGACTCTGGTGATGTACCGCGCAATTGCTGACGGAGAAAGAGAAACGGGATTTGCTGCTGCTGCTGCTGCTTTTCTCTGCACCTTCGTGGCTTCCACGGCCATTGGGCTGCTCACCGGCGCTGCTGCTGCTCTCGTGCGCTGCTGCTGCTGCTGCTGCTGCTGCTGTGCGGTGCAGCCGCAGCAGCAGCGGTGCTGCTGCTGCTGCTGTTGTGCGCTGCTGCTGCTGCTGCTGCTGTGCGGTGCAGCCGCAGCAGCAGCGGCGCTGCTGCTGCTGCTGTTGTGCGCTGCTGCTGCTGCTGCTGCTGTGCCATGCAGCTGCTCTGGCGACTCTCTGCCGTGTTTTCGTGCTGCTGCTTCTGCTGCTTGTTTCTGCGTGCTGCTGCTGCTGCTGCTGCTGCAGCTGTGCGCTGCTCGTCGTGCTGCTTGCTGCTAAGGCTAATGCTGTGTCCTGCTGCTGCTGCTCATGCTCTTGCTGCTGGCGCCAAGTGTCCGCAGGCTGCTGCTCCCTGTGAAAGCTTGCTGCTGTTGCTGCTGTTGCTGCTTTTGCTGCTGTTGCTGCTGCTCCGCTTGCTGCATTTTGCGGCACAAAGAAGGGCCCCAGCCAGAGCTGAGACGGCCTAGCGCCTCGGCCTCGGAATTTGAGTTCTAGGGTTTAGGGTTTAGGGTTTAGGGTTTAGGGTTTAGGCTTTTGCTCAGGTCTACAAACACATCGACTGGAACCGAGAAGATGCCACTTTGGAAGTGGCGCTGCTGATGCTTTTCCCCTGGTTATGCTTTTCCCCTGGTTCGAGAAGATGCCACTTTGGAAGTGGCGCTGCTGATGCTTTTCCCCTGCTGACGTACGAAACCCCCAAACCCTAAACCCTAAACCCTAAACCCTAGACCCTAGACCGTAAACCCTAAACCCTCGCATCCTCTGAAGGCCCTTTTCAGGGTCTGCGCCGTCCGGCGACGAGCTTCAAAATTATGGATCTGCAGCCTGTAGGGCCTAGGGTCTAGCCCCTAAGCTTAGGGTTTAGGGTTTAGGGTTTAGGGTTTAGGGTTTAGGGTCTGCGGGAGTGCCTTAGGGCTGCGGCTTCAGCGGGATTGTCTCCATTTGCTTCTGTGGGGTGTCGATGGGGAAATATGCTTTTATGAATCTCTCACAAAGAGCGCAAGTTGCTGCGCGATGTAGGTAGACGCTAAACCCTAAACCCTAAACCCTAAACCCTAAACCCTAACTCTATCCTGCGTGTTCGCTCTCCGTGGTTCTCCGGCAAGGCTGCTGTCGTGAGCCTTTGGCTGCCGACGTCTGAGAGTTCCCGCCCAATGTCTTGGGATTCAGGGTTTAGGGGTTAGGGTTTAGGGTTTAGGGTTTAGGGTTTAGGGTTTGCGTCGCAGCGGTTTTTGGGGCGCTCGCGCTGCTGTCGGAATGCCTCTCTTTTGTCTTTCTTGGCCTCGCCCCCTTTTCTTTCGATTTGCTGCCCCTCAAAGAAGCCTTTTTGTTTCTTTCGGGCGGTGCTGCTGCAGTTGTAGCCGCACGGTACCCCAAACCCTAAACCCTAAACCCT
>NW_013655358.1:0-22500 GCF_000499385.1 Eimeria necatrix
ATTGTGCCGTTCCTGGTGCAACAAGCCTTTGCTGTTCCATGTACGCAGGTGTATAGCACGTTACTACTTTTCACTGTGCAGAACACGAGAAAAGCTATGCAGCTGTGCAGAAAATAGCAAATGCGCCGCGCTGCAAATTCTGACCCGCACAGGGAGAAAACCCGAGCTAACAGCGCTGATGATCAGTAGCTATTCTCCTGACATTTTGCAGGAATCCGTTAGCTTGACTCCATACTCCCATTTCTTCGAGTGCGCATTATCATACCTTCATAGCCAGTGAAACATTGTAGTGCTGGTCCCGAGTTTCTGGAGAAGCTACTACGTAATGCAGAAAACCGCCTCAATGAAACTGCATTCCGAAGGTCTGCATAGAACTTTCCAACTTCAGTCATAGTCTGTACATGTTCATTCGGCATTCGTAGCTGATTACGTTGAGAGCATATTCATCATGCGACGACAGATTTATTTGCCGCTAAGCGCAGATAGTCCTGTCGGTGAAGGACGCATTGCAATGCATTCCGCAGCGCGATCAAAACTGACCTCTTTCCCCTTATCTGCGAATACTAGTAAACCAAGAGGCTCGATGAACACTTTAGGCTGGCCCACAAAGTGGATGTGTCGCTGGCATTTTCGAAAACACCGCAGGCATTATGTATGGGTAGCAAGCATTTTAGTACACGCAACTGATTGAATGAGCGCTGAGGCATCGACTGTCAGCTCGCTATCAATGAGGCTGTTATTTGGAAGGCTCGCGAGAGCGTCCAGTCGCAAGCATCATTCAGGTTTCCTCTATCCAGAAAAGTAGTGATTTGTCATATTGTAAATAGACGAAATCACGCGGCTAATACTGACGCCAGCAGAACTATGAGTTAGAAAGGAGCATTTGCGGAGAAACCTAAATCGTGTAAGTGTTCAGGGAATATATTTTTTCAAGTGTTTTACGTCGCCGGCCCTCCACAAATGCACTGAGATTCGCCTTCATACCTTGCCCGAGAAGTCTTCAATTTCTACTTTTATTCCTGCAGGGTGCTTTCTTTCCCTGCACAGTTTCCCTGCACGAGTAGAATTCAGCTTCTTCTTCCAAGGTGGCAATTTTATCTGTATCTCAACTGATTCTATTCATCTGGCGCTTAGTAGGCAATAGCCTAGGGACCGCATTTATGATGGATTGGGTATTTGCTGCTGTCGCCTACTGGGCAGCAGGCAGAGTCACCAAATTGCGATTTTCCTAACTCGCCACACTGCGCGCATTTCCATTGTCATCAGGGTGATACTGCTTTGTTACCGTGCACTGCAGCTCCTCGGTTTTGTTGTTATTCATGATAGTCCATTTACTGCTGGCCTAGCGGTTCACTCTGAAGCGCTCGCTGCGTGCACCATAGGATCCTAGCCAAGGTATTCGTTGATAGCGTAGGCTAAAGCACTTTTCCCTATCACAGTACTGCTAGACTTTACGCTTTTGTATATCTAATAACCGCTGCTCTATCGAAAAATTCAGTGCACAATGCGTCTACAGGCGAATGCTATGGTCGGGAGCGAAGAAAATCGCATTGGTATGGATTACTTGTGGATGCCCGGAATTTACTTTCCTCCTTCCGCAGTTGCCAATGCTCAGAATGAGTGCTAAAGGAAAGTGCCTGATGGAGACGCCACCGGCGCTGTAGAAACTTGATGTTTCTGCGCGCACAGGCAGCATTCATGCGAGGCTTCTGGTTTGACTCTGTAAAAAGGTCTCGTTAGCTTGCAGAGGCACACACTGGAATATTATTTTTCAGAACAAGCAAAAGAGGGTACGCAAAGGTGCAACGGCTCTTAGGCGCTCGTTGTACTTTCGGTCGGCACACCTAGTTCTATGTGTTGGTTTTGCGGGTGACGAAGCTCATCTTCGTTAGAAAACTCTCTGTAATCTGAAACATGACGCATTGTATTGCAGGACGCCAACGCAGAGTTCGTTCCGCTGAAGGAATCGGTGTAGCTACTAGGTGGATGCAGTTATTGGCAGATTACTTTTATCTCTTTCTGTAATCTTAATTAGGCGTGCTCGCTGCGAAGCGTAACTCCGATGAAGTCCGGGAACGCTGTCCACGTTATAACCAGAACGGCTTTGCTTGCGAAATCAACGGTTGTTCATGGGGAAGAAAAATTCATTAGCTTGTTTTGCGTCATTTCGTATGAACGAAAAAGTGAAATATGCGTCGCGAAGCACTATTATTGAAGTGCTAGAAACAGTTTGTCTGTACACATGCAGTGCAGCATTTGGGCACGACGGTTATACTGAAGATATGCAGAAGCGCACTAATACCTCGCATACACTGAAAGCGTTGAGCCTCCCCGATTATATTGGGATCAGGCCTGACAGGCTTGTTGACAAGGACTGCAGTACATGTGTATGCAATTCCTTCTAAGTGGTTATATTGGGGCAACTCGACAATGCCAGCCACAGTGCTGCCAACATGGCAGCTGCTTGTCATCAATATCTCTGGCGATCAACTGGTGCATCCCCAGGTAAGCTGAATCAGTTGTTCTGTACTTCTTCGCTGTAGGCGAGTCATTTTTGTGGCGGATGCATGTTGCAATGTGTCTGCAAAACGCCCAAACGCTGAAGCCAAACACCAGGATTCTCAACGCTGCCTGTAGAGAGACAGAGCATGCCCCAGCTAGCTGATACGCGACAAATAGAGTTATTCTTCTGGAATCTAGCGTCCAAAGTACTAGAAGAACCCTTTCATGAAAGCCAACAAACAGTATGCCTGTCTTTCCGACCTTCGTTATTCCTTTGCAGAATTAATTAGAAATTCGCTCTTTCCAACATCAGTATCTATCTCGGTAAGGAGATTGCATCTCCCAATTGTCGTGCTGTGCACAACTATTGCTTTGCCGGTCTTTGATTCAACGAACGGTCTCTGGACAGTTTCTCCAGAATAACGCGCCCAATATTGATTTTCAGTTCAGCAAGTGCTTACGTACACAGAAGGAATGGTTCATCACCCCTCGAAAGTTCTGGCCAAATATTCACTATTCTCTCCGCGTCAACGAACATTACGGGAATTCGACACTTTGCATCGACCGCAATGTTATGGAAACCTGATAAATAGCGAAGCATTAGCAATGCTTTGAGTTCATCGAACACTCTGCTCGTTGGACTGCTGCTTCTATACTTCTGCTCACACACAGAAGCGCTCTAAATAAACTCTTAATAAGCAGCTTGTTTACCAGCCTTTACCACGAAAGCATCTGCAGCACACAAGAATATCATAGAGGTAGATGTATTTCTCTAGAACCCTGTCCAGTATTCGAAGTGTGTCGTTATGTCCCCACTCCGATACTTGGGAGCGTAGGCGCATATCTTCAGAAAATGTAGTCCAATGAAATTATGAGAGGTACCTCCGTATGTGCCCATTCTTGAATTCTTCTGACAAGGAATTTGCGGGCTTCCCCCAACAGCGCAAACTACGTATTGTCTTGTCATGTTGCAATATTCTACAGTTTTATGCTGTAAATGAAGTATAGGAGCTCTTATTCTTTATGATTTGCTAAAACTTATGGCCATATGAAGCGAAGTAAGTACATATTACTCAGCGCCCCACAGTGAAGCACCAGGGATCTGATTCTCCTGTGAGCCACTAAAGATGCTGGCTCCAAGCATGCATTTGAACTTCTCCTACCAGCCCCTGCTAACGAAGGGGGTTGCGACACCTTCGTGACAATGTCCGTTCTCTACTGGATTTTGCTGCGTCTGTCATTCTATCTGTCAATTTTCTTCGCTTGTTTACTACACTGCATACTTCGAAAGCAGCTTTTACTCCAATCCTATTATTGCTATTGATGTGTCCTCCGCCGCAAAAGCCCCTTCCTAGAGAGCTGGTAAGAAACTTTTGTGCCATTGAGTATACTCTATACGCGCTACTTTTGGCGCTCCGAAACACTAAGCCAGCTGAGGATATACGATAGGACGGTAGGATAAATAACATTGCCCCTCCGTCGAAGAGCCGTAAATAGTGAACAAGATAATCGAAACTTGTGCTTGCGTTCTTTAAAACCACTGATATTCCGGTTTCGTCCGACCTCTCGTAGTTTCTGGCTATTCAGAAATTCTGGCAGGAAGGTTCGTCCCTGTTGAATTGCCGTCGTCTTGGAAAAAGCCCTGACACACCATATTTGCATGCCCCATTCACCATGTAAGGAACAGTAGAATACATAACTTCATGCACTCAATAGACTTTTAAGCAGTAAGTCTCCATTCATGTTGTGCTGCCTCATGCTATGTGGTTCTTTCACTTGAACCCCGGCAGGACTTCAACCCACATTGAGCACAGGGCCACGAACAAATTGTGCTCGACCATGTCACGAACAGAAGAATGCGTATCTTCAGGCGCTCAATACACTTTTAAGCAGTAACTGTACATTCATGTTGTGCTGGCTAACGCTATGTGGTTCTTTCATTTGAACGCCGGCAGGAGTTCAACCCACATTGAGCACTAAGCAACGAAGAAATTCTGTGGCATGCAGACGCTGTTAACGCAAAAGACCCTGCAATAGCAATTATAAGCCCAGCAGCCATCGTGGCATTTACAACAGCAAAGCTTGTGCTTTCTCTCCGCTTCCTGGTGTCGGCACCCAGACCGTGACAAGCATCATTCGCCTGCACGTAGGCTCAGTAGCACGAGATTATGGTTACCACATCATTTCTCACAATGCATCGAGGCTCTGGTAACCCCGCGCACTGCAGGTGTTTAGAACACGCAGTACACCACAGCAGTAGCAAAGCTACACAGACACACTTTCACTACAATTCACTGCGGTATCAACATAGCCTTAGCAAACTGCCGGAGCGCGCCCTCCTAGTGTAAAACACATTTCATGGCTCTGTTCTCTTAATGCGCCGAATGCGAATGTTCTTCAGTGCCACGCTCTGCAGGGAATAGCACATGCAGTTGGGTGTCTTCCGGATATCCAGTCTCACACCTTCTTTGATGTGTTACGCGATCTTCAAATGATTACCTTGTTGCTCTGCCGAGGTTCCGCTACGAACGTACAACGAATCTCTTTCGTGTTATTGACCCTACAGAGTACTCCAGTAGAGAGCTCTTCTTTGTTGACATGCTAGCCCTTGACGTTTCCCTCTTGCAGGCGACTTGTGGTAGATTGAGACGCTAAAAGACGGCAGAAGCTTCATGCTAGAAACAAAGTAGGGCAACTTGCCAGCACATTAGCATGCATAGACTAAATGTTTCTGTGAATACGCCATGATTGCGGCGGGTGATGGCGTCGGCACCCAGAAACGGCCACCATGACACCGGACGAGGAAAGCAAGAACCCTAAGCGCGGTGAAGTTTAGGTGAATCGGATTCAGAACTCGAGAAATAACTCCTTTTGTTGATGATCGCGCATTTGTTTCACGAAACAAGCTAACTGTTTTCATTCATAATTCGGTATATGTTTCATCTAACAGGCGTCGAACGTAGAGGACTTGCTAAAGGCAACCCTATTCATGGACCGTGTAGCAACAAAGTAACCGCAGAACGGGACGTTCACTACATTCGGAGCGTAGTGTTGAACCCTTTCAATGTCTCGCTGTTGCTTTCAGTTACCTTCATTCTCCGGGAGTACCAGGATGTAACTTACACTTCCACCCGAAATCGCAGACGAAGACTGCAGGTGCAAACGGCTGCATCGGGCAATAATCTTTTCAGCACCATATACATCAAACTACATTCACGCATTTTTTGTGCGATGTTCGATATGACGCTATGTTCACAGTAGCGTCCAATATTCTTATACTTCTTTGCGGCTTCATTGTGTGTCCTGGAGACAAATACAGTGCTTCCCTTGCTTTCAACGAACAGTTCTTCAGTGCTGCCTGTGCCTTGTGTATGCGGACTGTGGATGTTTAGTTTATCGCATTGGGTGGGGGCTAGACTCAAGCTGACTTTGCGTGCGAAACGGCTTGCCAGTGCGATTTCGCCAATGACTCAAGCAGGATAACAGCCTGTCAGTGCGACTTCGCCATTCGCTCTACCACAATATTAATTTAGAGTACGACGAGATTCATTTAATTCCCTCTGGTAGAACGGCACCACAAAATGTTCTTTGTTTCTAAAAATAGCACAGCAGTACTTGCCCTGCACGATTTTGTAGGACCTCACCAGCCATGCTGAAATGGTCGTCAACTTGCATAAATTAATGCAGGAGGCCATTGATCAGGAGTAGCGTACGTCTGGCGGATTCAGAAAAAGCATCCAGAAAAGTGTTTGCTTAGCTATGTTCGATAACTGGATGCTTGTAGAGGTATTGGCTTTCTGAAGGCTTTTTCACGAAAATTGTGCCGTTCCTGGTGCAACAAGCCTTTGCTGTTCCATGTACGCAGGTGTATAGCACGTTACTACTTTTCACTGTGCAGAACACGAGAAAAGCTATGCAGCTGTGCAGAAAATAGCAAATGCGCCGCGCTGCAAATTCTGACCCGCACAGGGAGAAAACCCGAGCTAACAGCGCTGATGATCAGTAGCTATTCTCCTGACATTTTGCAGGAATCCGTTAGCTTGACTCCATACTCCCATTTCTTCGAGTGCGCATTATCATACCTTCATAGCCAGTGAAACATTGTAGTGCTGGTCCCGAGTTTCTGGAGAAGCTACTACGTAATGCAGAAAACCGCCTCAATGAAACTGCATTCCGAAGGTGTGCATAGAACTTTCCAGCTTCAGTCATAGTCTATACATGTTCATTCGGCATTCGCAGCTGATTACGTTGAGAGCATATTCATCATGCGACGACAGACTTATTTGCCGCTAAGCGCAGATAGTCCTGTCGGTGAAGGACGCATTGCAATGCATTCCGCAGCGCGATCAAAACTGACCTCCTTCCCCTTATCTGCGAATAATAGTAAACCAAGAGGCTCGATGAACACCTTAGGTTGACCCACAAAGTGGATGTGTCGCTGCCATTTTCGAAAACACCGCAGGCATTATGTATGGGTAGCAAGCACTTTAGTACACGCAACTGATTGAATGAGCGCTGATGCATCTGCTGTCAGCTCGCTATCAATTAGGCTGTTATTCGGGAAGCTCGCGAGAGCGTCCAGTCGCAAGCATCATTCAGGTTGCCTCTATCCAGAAAAGTAGTGATTTGTCATATTGTAAGTAGACGAAATCACGCAGCGAATACTGACGCCAGCAGAACTATGAGTTAGGAAAAGAGCACTTGCGGAGAAACCTAAATCGTGTAAGTGTTCAGGGAATATATTTTTTCAAGTGTTTTACGTCGCCGGCCCTCCACAAATGCTCTGAGATTCGTCTTCATACCTTGCCCGAGAAGTCTTCAATTTCTACTTTTATTCCTGCAGGGTGCTTTCTTTCGCTGCACAGTTTCCCTGCACGAGTAGAATTCAGCTTCTTCTTCCAAGGTAGCAATTTTATCTTTGTCTCAACTGATTCTATTCATCTGGCGCTTAGTAGGCAATAGCCTAGAGACCGCATTTATGATGGATTGGGTATTTGCTGCTGTCGCCTACTGGGCAGCAGGCTGAGTCACCAAATTGCGATTTTCCTAACTCGCCACACTGCGCGCATTTCCATTGTCATCAAGGTGAAACTGCTTTGTTACCGTGCACTGCAGATCCTCGGTTTTGCTGTTATTCATGATAGTCCATTTACTGCTGGCCTAGCGGTTCACTCTGAAGCGCTCGCTGCGTGCACCATAGGATCCTAGCCAAGGTATTCGTTGATACCGTAGGATAAAGCACTTTTCCCTATCACAGTACTGCTAGACTTTACGCTTTTGTATATCTGATAAACGCTGCTCTATCGAAAAATTCAGTGCACAATGCGTCTAGAGGCGAACGCTTTGCTCGGGAGCGAAGAAAATCGCGTCGGTATGGATTACTTGTGGATGCCCGGAATTTACTTTCCTCCTGCCGCAGTTGCCAATGCTCAGAATGAGTGCTAAAGGAAAGTGCCTAATGGAGCTGCCACTCGGCGCTGTAGAAACTTGATGTTTCTGCGCGCACAGGCAGCATTCATGCGAGGCTTCTGGTTTGACTCTGTAAAAAGGTCTCGTTAGCTTGCAGAGGCACACACTAGAATATTATTTTTCAGAACAAGTAAAAGAGGGTACGCAAAGGTGCAACGGCTCTTAGGCGCTCGTTGTATTTTCGGTCGGCACACCTAGTTCTATGTGTTGGTTTTGCGAGTCACGAAGCTCGTCTTCGTTAGAAAGGTCTCTGTAATCTGAAACATGACGCATTGTATTGCAGGACGCCAACGCAGAGTTCGTTGCGCTGAAGGAATCGGTGTAGCTACTAGGTGGATGCAGTTATCGGTATATTACTTTTATCTCTTTCTGTAAGTCATCTATCCCCTCGAAGCGAATGGGTAACAAACTTTCGAGGCAAAACTTGTCAGGAGGCATTTATCCACCTTATATCCCCCTCCCGGGGAACATCGCGACAGGCTATAAATGACAAACAGCAAGAGGAAGCAAGTTGCGGCTTGAAAGAATGATCACGAAGCCAATAGCACCTGTGCACTATGCCTTTGAATTATGCTGAAGCAATCTGAGTGCGCTCAACGAAGTTGAGAAAAGGGTGCGCGTGTGTAGGGGAGTGATCGTGTCTTCGCACAGCTGTTACTAACACCAACTGCTTTTTTGAAACATCCAAATTTTGGCACTATCAAGCTACCCATGGTATTGTTATGCCGATTGCCATCATATGTGGCAGAAATGCCAAGGCATTGAATCCAGAGATGAGAATTATACAAGCGTCATTTTCATGAACGAAATCCTACTATGGTCACCGCGTGTCTTGTCCGTCTTCTCATGTCGGTGGACGCGCCAGAGCCAGCTGACAGCTTGACTGTCTTATGATTAATTTATTGCCCTTGGTAGGCATGACCGCCCAAGACCCATTAGTGTGAAATAGTTTAAAAGGACTGAGTCAGTAATAAGCATATGCGCTGATATACAGGAGGAAGCAACGTTTTCGAATGAATATGCATGTTAGTTTTGCAATACAGCGCTGAACGTGCATGGGCTGCGAGAGTGCTAGGACATAATGGGTATGTGGCTTGCTTTGCCAGGCCATAACACTGAGCTCTGCTTTTCTTGATATCGATCATGAATTCGCTTTTTATGGGCTGCCCGGCATATGCGACTTGGTTTCCTTTGGCCCGTCATGAGTGTCATTATACACATTCTGTAACTGAATCATCTAAATTATAAGCGTGCTAAGCGCTTATTCGAGTTGAGTAATATTCCCAACTCCGTTAAGCTTCTGGAGTTGATGGGCCTCGCAGGCGTGGCTTAGTGGCGCCTGCTTGTCTGCATGGGTGCATTGTAAACAAAGCTCCAAATGCGCAAATTCTGAGATGATGTATAATTTTTCGCATTTTTCAGGATTCCCCGGCTTACGATACTGCCAGTGGCTAATTCTTCTTACAAAGGGACGGCAGTCACTAAACTGTAATGGTCATTTCCAATTCCTTTACTGTGTGCTACACGAATGCACGCAACAGTGTTACGAATTTGCTGCCCCTAAAATGCCAAAAGGGACATGCATATAAAAAGAGAGAGCGGCTTAATATCTTGGAAGGAGGTGCAATTGCCGCAAGCTGCTTCCTTCCTCGCCATTAGGGGAATACGTAGTGTCAGGAGCGACTGGGCACCAGCGACTAGTACCTTTTGATTTTACTGTGCTGGGAGCCAAATGGGGGCAACGTGTGCATTGTTTCGTACAGAATATAGCGAAGCCCGAACTCGCCCACCCACGAGTGCAGAACACAGAGATTTCGTTGTGGCAGAGCAATTTGCACACAAACATGGCTGCTTGCTGCTTCACTGCTATCCTTTTTTTATGTTCCTTGCTGCAAAAACACCAGTTTCTGTGTTTGCATGCAAGTCCCAGCACTAGTGTAGGACTGTAGTGGCAGCATAATTTTGAATAAGCGGCGGGAAGAGGATGCAGCGACACAATCTGAGTACGACTCCTGTAGTTGCAATGGCTTGCGGACATTTGTGGGAACTGCAGATGAGATAGCGTCCCACTGTCGCAGCCGCTCATGGGATACCTGCGTTTTCCGCGCCATTCAGGTGGTAAGTACGAGGTAAGCTGCGTTCCAACATAGGTTTATCGTTCCGTTTTTGGCCTTCAAAGGATGACATGGTACACGATGCGAGCCCGCGGTAGTCGATGAACATGATGCTGGGGTTTATTCCTAAACACAACAATTGTAGTTCACAGCGCCTAGTGCTGCGACTACGCTGCTACCCGCCCCTCGAGCAGGGCTTATGAGCGGCACCTAACGTTGGTCCCATTTCCTTGAAACAGTAGCTTATATATATCGAAATACAGTTATTAAGTTTCCAAAATATGTTGTCGTTCAGTTCGCCCCACTCGGGGAGCTCGCCTCCTAGGCCCTGTGGGGAGGAGGCCTGCACAGGTGCCGGCGCTATCGCCAGCTCCTGTCTCCACGCATTTTCAGGCACCTTTAGCGTATGCATATTAATTCACAGACAAGTTGCCTTACTTTGATCCTCGTAGGAGGGTCCTGTCCTCGTCGAGTGCTGCGACCCCTTGTAGGTCGCTAGCTAGCTATCGTCTGTAGGTCACCAGCAAGCCCTATTGTAATTCTTGTACGCTACAAAAATTGTCATCAGAAGAAACACTGCAGTTGCTTTCGGGCCCTTCTAGGTACAATGGCTTTCATGTGGATTGTTGCGGGGACAGCATTCGGTATTCATATTTAATTCGTGGGAAGCTGACTGTAACCTAATATATAGTTGATGACAGTGTCTCCAATGTAGCGGAACCTACAGGTGGGTGAAGCATGAAGGTCGCATGCTTCATTTTTTAGCGAACTCTGCGCTTTCGCATTGAAATAGCTGTTTACCTGCCTTTACCAGCATTTTCTGGACGTCTACAGTTGATGCCATGAATATAGATGCATCGTTTTTTGCAAATGACCTAGACATACAACCAAGGAACGAAAAATGCTTGAGCTTTTAACAACCTGGAACGCCCTGGATGGAGTGGCCGTGACACATTACTTTTGATTCCAGAAAGCACTAGGCGGCAGACTCTGGCCTAAATAGAAATGTGCTGGCTGCTTTCCCTGCTCTCCTCCAAATGTTTTAAGAACAAAACTTTCCCATGTACATGCGTTGGAGGCCGCAGCAGTTCACAGCAGGCATCACTGTAGAATAAATTTTCTCTTGCGCACAGGAAGCATGCTTTCGGCCAGGTGTGCAGTTATTATTTCTACGGTGATGACATCTAAGATGCATCGAGAAGCGCATTTCTTGCTGCGGTATGGTGCACGAATTGCACCATGATGTCTTTTTGCTCATGGCTACGGGACTTATTTCCCTAATGCCCTGAATACACAGAATTAACTTGGTATCAATGGTTCTTGTTCATTGAATACCAGTATGGATTTACAGCCATCTTCCGAAAACGTGCAAGCTATTTCCTGCACTACAGTTTTTCTTGCATCTTGTGTAACTTGCAATTTACAGCTGCTAGGGTTTCTAAACTGCATTGCAATAAGCTCACTTCTCTGGCTCGCGCTTATACTCCTTTTCGGCTCTGTGATGGCCCGGTTGAGCCTTTTCGTCATCTCGTTGTTAATAAATGGTGGTGTAGTGCACAAGCACTACAGTACGACTTGCTGGTGACCTGTAGAAGATAGCCAGCTGGTGAGGTACAAGAGGTCATAGCACGGAACGAGGACAGGAGCCTCTTACTATGATCGAAGTAAGCCAGTTTTTCTAGGTGATTAGCGTGTATACACTAAACGCGTCTGTAAATACCCGGAGATTGGGGGCGATACCGCCGGCACCGGTGCAGGCCTTCTAGTGCACAGGCACTACAATAGGGCTTGCTGGTGACCTACAGACGATAGCTAGCTAGCGACCTACAAGGGGTCGCAGCACTCGACGAGGACAGGACCCTCCTACTAGGATCAAAGGAAGGCAGTTTGTCTGCGAATTAATATGCATACGCTAGAGGTGACTGAATATGCATGAAGACTGGGGCTGGCGATAGCGCCGGCACCAGCGCAGGCCTCCTCCCCACAGGGCCTATGAGGCGAGCTCGCCGAGTGGGGCGAATCGAACAACAACAGATTTCGGATAACTTAAGAATTACTACATTTCGATAAATGAAGCTACTGTTTCAAGGAAATGGGCCTACGTTAGGTACCGTTCGTAGGCCCTCCTCGAGGGGCAGGTAGCAGCGTAGTTGCAGCACTAGGCGCTGTGCACTTTAGTCGCAGGAGTAGGTGCTGTGCACTACAGGTGGCTCCTCACTTCCCACACTTACTGTGTTGCTGGGAAGCGTTCCTGTGCTTCTCCGTTGATCATTCTGCTTATTGTATTTTGTTTCATCATACTTCTGTCTAATTTGTTTACCATTTGTTGCGGCTAGGCTTGTTCTTCTCTGTGGTTGGCCACAGTGGTCTGCTCCAGTGATCCCGCGAGTGAACCATTGGACCACTTGAAGAGTCCCAGGAATTGGTCCAGTTGTTATCTCTCGGATCTACGCGAAGAACTCGGGAAAATTTGCACTCTGCAGGCCCTCTGGGGGCTCTCTCTGGGGCCCTTGGGCATCCTGCAACTTGCCGAACTCGGGATCTTTTCAGGAAAATCCCCCAGCACGCGCTTGAGGCTACGTGTCCCAGCGCCTCAGCAACAGATGGCCTACAGGGACCCTTAACTGCACGCGAGGCCCACAGTGGTGAAGGTGTATTGCGCAGGCACTGCAATAGGGCTTGCCGCTGACCTATAGAGCATAGCTAACTGATGACCTATAAGCGTTTAAGAGGTTGCGACGCTTATTGAGCGCTGTAGCGTCCTACTAGTAAAATAGAAAAGCAATTTATTAGCAGAAGAACATGTATGAACTAGAAATGACTACAAATACCCTAAGATTGGGGCAGGCGACAACGCCGGCACCGCTGCGGGTCACATCCTCACGGGCCAACAAAGCAAGAACCATGAGGAGTGACTTCTGTGAAATACGGTTTTGAGAACTTGAAGCAGAAATGGTCCTTTTAGTAAATTGCTAGACATTACACGAGAACTGCGTCGACAATATAGAGTACTTCATAAAACGCCCAAGTTGTGGGCGAGGCAACATCGTAGTCGCTGCATAGAACGCAGTGTACTACAGAAGGGCCCTGTAGTTCACAGCGCCCATTGCTGCGACTGCGCTGCCGCCTGTCCCATGAGTAGGGGCCTATGATAACCTTCTAGCTTCGGGGCATGTCTGTGAAATAATGGTCCAAATATCACATAATGTACTTATTTCTATTTTTTAAATCCATTTTTCTTGAAAATGTCCCCACTCGGCGTTCTGGCCACCTGGCCCTGTGAGGAGGAGGCCTGCACCGGTGCACGCGCTATCGCCAGCCCAACCTCCAGGTATTCACAGACACGCCTAGTGCATTCATGCTAGTTTGCTGACAAATTGCTTCACTTCGACACTAGTAAGAAGGTCTTGTCCTTTCAACGGCATGACCTCTTGTAGGTCGCCAGCTAGCTATCTTCTTACGATCACCAGCAAGCCCTATTTTACTACCTGCGGACTACAGCCCCTGCAGGGTCTTCCCCAGGGGCCCTTGCCCTTGAAGGCCTCTGTGGGGGCCCCCCTTGAGGAAACAGTTTTCTTTTCTGAGAGCTTCTGCTCTGGTGCTGGTCCCTCGCTGGCGGGCTGAAGTGACTGAGAAGATCTAAGCCTTCTAGTGCATGCAAAGTGGCAGCTTCATCTTTTGAGGATGTTGCGTGTCTGAGACGCCCGGAGAACAAGTAAAGGAACTCCAGGTGATCAACAGATATTAATAAAGAAATAAAAAGAAGTAGAATGAGTAAGCGCAAATGCTTCGCCCCAAGCTGTTCTCATCGAGCCAAAGAAAGCTCCAGAGAATGCCAAATGAGGAGATGGCGAAGCCCAAATGTTTGTCGCGCCACTTTGTATTTTTTGTCTCAATTCATCTGTCTTAAATTTGTTCTTTCAAGGAATGAGAACCTTAGTTAACAGCCGCCCGCAGCAGCCACGAGTTTCTTTGAATCTCTTAAACACAGTTGAAGGTTTAATTTCCAGTGGTGAAATGCAATTTGAAAACACAAAATGCTCAAGAACTCAAGCGGCAGGAGAGCAGGCGCAGCGACAATGAAGAAATTCCATTCAGAGGGAAGTGAACGGCCTTCTAATAAACTACTTAAGAAAAGGCCCCAACATTCATCCTTAGAGTTGTTCAAAAACAATTTAATCCAGTTTTAATGGTTGCTGTTGGTTTATTTCCGGTAGTTTGAAGCCCCGGGCCTGCATGGTGGAGTAGCCAGGTGTGAGAGAGACATAAATTTAGACTCAGGACTGGAACAGAACAGTAGTAAAGCCCCAAAATAATGCATGTGTAAGCTGCATGCGGCCATGCATGCAATGTATGTGGCTGCCGCAGTGAGGTGCATGCGCGTTTGAATTGAATGCGACGCATGCAACGACGACAACAGGAGTAGTTACAGCACTCCAGAAGCCTGAGGGAAATATTTGAAATTAAGAATTGAAAGTTTAAAGTGTCAGAAAAGAGGAACAAAAACAGTTGGAGAGAAACAACGGAAATTCAGGTTGCTCTAGAACCAGACCACCAAGCCGCAGTCTTTCTGTATTCTTTTGATCACTCGCTGGACTTGAATGTTTGAGCTTTTTTACTCATTGACTTAAAGTAATTCATCATCTTATAGACAATAATTAAAGTAATTCATCAGCTTTCCACTTGAAACGCTGCCGGGTCACTTCCGTGCAAGTTCCGCGAGCTGTCTGTACACTCCAGCGCTGCAGCAGGGCTGCAGCGACTCGTGCAAAGCCGAGGCGATCTGTCGTTCAAAAGAATAAAAATGAGAATTTTGAATTTATTATAATGCTTATTTTCATTATTTTTGTGGAAATCTCGTGAAGAAGCCCCGGCAAAAGCCGAGGAAGATCCCCCTGTGCTGCGCTGCTGCGTGCAGCACTGAGAGCTGCGGAAGTGTTCCGCACAATTGCTAGAAGGGATTCTTTGGAGTTGCACCGGTGCTCTCCGGCTTTTATTTCAGAAATATAATTAATTATTTATTGAACTTAATTCATTTACTTGTAAATTGAATTTAAACAAAGAACCCTTCTTGAAAAGAGTTCAGGCGTTTCAAAACGCCGCTTGCCTCCAGTGCTGCAGGAGCAGCAGCAGCAGCAGCAGCAGCAGCAGCAGGTCACGCTGCAGCACTTGACCACCTTCTCTGCAGCAGTTTTAATTATTCTTTGATCTTTATTTATTTTAAATATATATTTTCATCAATTAAAATGAATATATTTCCATCAATTAAAAAGCCAGCAATTGGGGCCACCAGTAGATTGCTCATCGCGTGAGCAGCAAGGGTTTACTCCTCATGCCAAACCCTAAACCCTAAACCCTAAACCCTAAACCATAGACCCTAAACCCTAAAGCCTGAACTCGGAGCAGTGGTTAAACTAGTTAGGCTCTTCTAGTCCTCGCATACAAGAACGCGGCCAAACCCTAATCTCCAAACCCTAAACCCTAAACCCTAAACCCTAGAGCTTTAATCCTTCGTCCTAATTACAAGGAAACTCAGACATGTAGGGTTTATCATTTCCTCGACTAGCTAACTAAACCCTAATTCTCTCACTGGGCTTGTCTTATCCCGAGGCCTAGGGTTTAGGACCTGAGATCTAGGGTTTGAGATCTAGGGTTTAGGGTTTGAGATCTAGGGTTTAGGGTTTAGGGTTTGGCTCCCCCTTGAAAAAGCCCCAAAGCGCAAATTTGCGCATGCATCCAAATGCAAGGAAATACAAATTGACGTGGGGAGATAAAATAAATATTATAAGATTAAAATTGTGAATAAATCTCTAAACCCTAAACCCTAAACCCTAAACCCTAAACCCTAAAAGACAAAACAAATTTAAAAAGCACAAAATAAAGTAGCCAAAACTCTTTAAAATGTGGGCTTTCACGGGAGACAATTCATGAGGTCGCGGCTCATGAGTCTCCCTAAACCCTAAACCCTAAACCCTAAACCCTAAACCCTAAACCCTAGCAGACACGCAGGGGCCTCACGAGCTCCCGTTGCTGCTGGTGTCGTCACCAGATGAGCTGCTGCTGTTGCTGCTGCTCTGCGCATTTTCGCTGCTGCTGTTGCTGCTGCTGCTCTGCTGCCGTGCTGGCCCTTCAGAGCTGCTGCTGCTGCTCCCGCTGCTGCTGCTGCTGCTGCTGCTGCTGCTGCTGCTGCGGGCAGGAGCTGGCTGCTGCGGCGCGCGAGCAGAGGGCTGTGGTGTCTCCTCATCGGACGAGCTGCTGCTGTTGCTGCTGCTGCTGCTGCTGCTGCTGCTGGCGGAGGAGCTAGATGACTTGTTTGCTGCTGCTGCTGCTGTTGCTGCTGCTGCTGCTGCGGGAGCTCCGGCTGCCCGCTGCGGTTGAACGGCCGATGACTCTGTTTCACTGCTGCTTCCCTCTGCGCTGCTGCTGCTGCCGCTGCTGCTGCTGCTGCCGCTGCTGCTGCCGCTGCTGCTGCCGCTGCTGCTGCTGCTGCTCTCTTCGCTGCTAGTGTCGCCACTGGCTTCGCTGCTGCTATCGCTGCTGCTGCTGTCGCTGCTGCCGCTGCCGCTGCTGCTCTGCTGCTGCTGCTGCTTTGCAGCAGGCTTTGCTTCTTGTGAGTCCTCTGAGGCTGTACCTACGCTGCCGCGAGCTAGCTGCTGCTGCTGCTGCTGCTGCTGCTGCTGCGCTGCAGTTGGTTGTGTTGGGCTGTCTGGTTGCGTGTGGCTGCTGCTTTGCTCGCTGCTACTGCTGCCTTCGCTGCCGCTGCCGCTGCTGCTGCTGCTGCTGCTGCTGCTGCTGCTGCTGCTTTCTTCCTCGCTGCTGCTTTCTTCTTCCTCACTGCTGCTGCTGCTGCTGCTGCTGCTGCTGGGCGGCGGCTTCTTGCTGCGCTGCCTGCTGCTCTTGTTGCTGCTGCCGCTGGAGATGGAGCTGTCGTCGGACTCGGTGCTGCTGGTCTCTGCTGCTGCTGCTGCTGCTGCTGCTGCTGCTAGGGGGCCGCATGCAGCAGCTAAAAGCCCCAAACTTGCCACTGCCTTCCGCATGAAAGATCCTTCTTCTAAAGAACTCAAAACTTTCTCAATGTTCACAAGTGTGGGGCCCCGCGCTGCATGCAAAGGAAAGTTGTTTTGCATGCAGTTTAGCCAAGACTCTTTTTGAAAAATAAAAACAAAACAAACTTAATAAACAAATCCACATTTGGAAATCCAAAGAAATTAAATTATTTAAATACACAAACTTGTAGATGCATGCAGAAGAAAAGCCAAGTTCATAATTCCAGGCTACTGCCAGCTGCTCTCAGAAACCCTTTTAGGGTTTAGGGTTTAGGGTTTAGGGTTTGGGAAACCTCTTCTGCCCAGCGGAGCAGCAGCAGCAGCACTTAGGGCTAAGGAATTGGGCGGCAGCAGCAGCAGCTGCTGCTGCTGCTGCAACAGCAACAACAACAGCAACAAAAACAACAACAGCAGCAGCAACAACAGCAGCAGCAGCAGCAGCAGCAGCAACAGCAGCAGCAGCAGCAGCAACAGCAGCAGCAGCAGCAGCTCACGAATTATGTTTTGTGTCTCCTTGAAAGCTTCAAAAGCAGCAGCTTTTGTCTCCTCTTCAATGATCTGTCTGTACACCGGGTGCCAGCGGGTTTGCTGTTCTTCTTTTTCGCGAATTTCATCTCTGAAGAAAATTCAAAATTAAAAAAATAAATTCAAACTAAAAAAGATTAAATAAATTCAAATTTAAATTTAAAAATATTCAATTCAAACTTGAAAATATTAAGTTCAAATTTAAAAAATGTTCAATTCAAATTTAAGTTAAAAGTGATAAATTCAAATTTAAATTTAAACTTTTCAATTAAATTCAAATTTAAACAAAAAACATTATATTTGAATTTGAATTCGAAAGAATAAATTTAAATTTAGAATTAAAATATTCAATTGCATTCAAACTTGAATTTAAAAGAGAATTAAATTCAAATTTAAATTTGGAAAATATTAAATTCAAACTTAAACTTGAAAAGAATTAATTGAAATTTAAATTAAACATTTTCACGAAATTCAAATTCAAATTTGAACTTTTGAATTAAATTCAAATTTACATATTTGAATTTGAAAATAAATTAAATTCAAATTTTAATTTAAAAAATTTATTCAAATTCAAATTGAAATTTAAACTTTTCCATTTTCTTTTCACTTCGCCAATTTTATTTGGTGGCTTTTTCTCTAGGGTTTACTTCGAGGGTTTGGAAAGAAAGTTTTCCATTTTAATTTATTTTGTTTTTTAAAACTTTAAAAACCACTAAAAAGGGTTTTATATTTGTTTCACCAATTGTTAAATGATTATAATTGAAAGAATAGAAAGAATCGTGTTTTCTTTGCTTTCAAATCGGAACTGTTTTGGTTGTTTGTTCCCCAAACCCTAAACCCTAAACCCTAAACCCTAAACCCTAAACCCTAAACCCTAGAATTCGACTTATTGCATTTTTCAGGATTTTCCCACTTGAGTTTTTTCTCCCTTTCCCTTTCGCTCTGCAGCCGCTCAGCCTTGAAGTCCAAAACGCTCTTCCGAGAACCCTGAAGCAAACCCTAAACCCTAAACCCTAAACCCTAAACCCTAAACCCTAAACCCTAGTCCCTAAACCCTAAACCCTCGGCCTTTAAGCGCAAGCTCAAAACCCTAAACCCCTAGGCTCCAGGCCCTAAACCGAAGACCCCAAACCCCCGAAGGCAGACCCTAAGCCGCAGCGCGGCGAGCGTAATCCCTAAACCCCAAACCCTAAACCCTAAACCCCAAACCCTAAACCCTAAACCCCAAACCCTAAACCCTAAACCCGAAACCCTAAGCCGCAAATCCCAAACCCCAAACCCCAAACCCCAAACCCCAAACCCTAAACCCCAAACCCTAAACCCTAAACCGCCAACCCCAAACCCCAAGCCCCAAACCCTAAACCCTAAACCCTAAACCCTAAACCCTACTCTGCGAGTGTGTCTCTTGGCGTTTGAGCTTTTGCGTCTGTGGAATCCCTTGGCTTCTCTCCTTTGTTGTCTTTGGCTTTTTTTATTTTCCAAAAGCTTTATTTGTCTTTCTTTTTCTTCTTTCAAAACTTGCGCAAAACTCCGCGCAAAAGCCTCCAACTGCTGCAGCACTTGCTGCTGCTCCCGCGCAGCCAGCAGCGCAGCAGCGCTGCCCGAACGCATGCGTTGCTGCCACGCAGCCACTGCATGCAAAGCCCCAAACTCCTCTGCATGCGCTGCTGCATGCAAAGCCCCAGAGTCCTCTGCATGCGCTGCATGCGCTGCTGCATGCAAAGCCCCAGAGTCCTCTGCATGCGCTGCATGCGCTGCTGCATGCAAAGCCCCAGACTCCTCTGCATGCAGCGGCGCCGCGTCTTCAGCGAAGAAGACCCCCCGCTGAACGCATGCAAAGGCTTTGGGGCTTTTTTAGTTTTGTTCTTTTAATTAAACTTTTATTTAATTAAACTTTTATTTAATTAAACTTTTATTTTATTTTCTTAAATTGGTTTATTTGCTTCCTTTTGTCCCTGTGCATGCAGGGCTTTCCTGCAGTGCTTTTAAACCCCAGAGGGCCATTGCATCGGCATTAAACAACCAATTAGTGTTTATTCATTTATTTATGAAATAATAAATAAATAAATAAAAAGATAAATAAATAAATAAATAAATAAATAAACAAATAAATAAATAAATAAATAAATAAATAAATAAACAAATAATCACCTTCTGCGGGGGGCCGATGGTGGCCGTCTTCTGGTCGTTCACCATCTGCAGTGCAGCAAAACCCCAAATTAGGGTTTAGGGTTTAGGGTTTTGGGATGAGTTCGAAACGTGAGAGCGACCAGGTCCAGCGGGCAGAGGGTTTAGGGTTTAGGGTAGACCTTTTAGGGTCTACGGTCTCTAAGGCGAAAACAACTAGGGTTTAGGGTTTAGGGTTTAGGGTTTAGGGTTTGGGGTTTAGGGTTTGACCTCTGCCAGCTCGGCGAAGTGTCTGTCTTTCAACTCTTTGATTTCTGCTGCTTCTTCTGCATCGAGCTGCAGCAGCAAAAGAAGAATAAAACACAAATGCAGAATAATAAAATGTTTTTCATTAATTAGGGTTTGAAAAATATTTATTATTATTATAATTATATTTTAATTATTTATTTTAATTCTCGAAAAAGATTCCGCGGCTTTACACTTCTGCATGCGCTTCCGGTGTATAGACACCCCAAATAATACCAATTCTTAAACCCGCAGTCCTTTTTTATTTTAAAATTAAATTTCTTTAATTAGAATAAATAAGCAAATAAATAAATATATAAATTATCTGTAAGAGACATAAATAAATAAATAAATAAATAAATAAATAAATAAATAAATAAATTAGTTTGACAGAAGCTTCAGGCTGCTGCATGCATTTGCATGCAGCATCTGTACAGCAAAGACTTTCAACAATACGCCCTAAACCCTAAACCCTAAACCCTAAACCCTAAACCCTAAACCCTAAACCCTCGATGCTCACTTCGGCTGTCTTTGCATCCATGGCTCTCTTGATGTATTCCTGATTCAGGTGTACAGACAGTTCAAAAACGCATGCACTTCTAAATAAAACTACGCAGCTCTAACAGCAGCAAATGCAGCAGCAGCAGCAGCAGCAGCACTAGGAACAGCAGCAGCAGCAGCCGCACAGCAGCAGCAACAAAAGCAGCAGCAATATCATGAAGAGGAAGAGGAGCAGCTCCCAAGAGAAAAGCAGCAGCAGCAGCAGCAGCAGCAGCAGCAGCGGCGCCCCTACTACCCTACTACTACTACCAGCAGCAGCAGCGCATGCAGCAGCAGCAGAAGCAGCAGCGCATGCAGCAGCAGCAGAAGCAGCAGCGCATGCAGCAGCAGCGCATGCAGCCGCAGCCGCAGCAGCAGCAGCAGCAGCGCATGCAGCAGCAGCAGCAGCAGCGCATGCAGCAGCAGCAGCAGCAGCAGCAGCAGCAGGCGCGCTGACATCCGCGTTTTTCGGTTCTGCTTTCGAAGTTGCTGCTGCTGCTTCTTCTTCTTCTTCTTCTGTTTTGCTGCTGTCATTTTCTTTTTTTAAATCATTTTTGTTTTCTTCACTTTGCTGCTCTGCTGCTGAAGCTTTCGCAGCGCTGCACGCCCACAAACCCTAAACCCTAAACCCTAAACCCTAATGTCTCGAGCCCAAACCCTAAACCCTACCGAGTGCAGCAGCCATTGGCCCTTCCCTCAAAACCCTAAACCCTAAACCCTAAACTCTGAAGGGCGACCCCCAGCCCCTACACCCCAAACCCTAAACCCTACACCCACCCCCCAAACCCCAAACCCTAAACCCTAAACCCTAAACCCTAAACCCTACTTGAACTTCTGGCGCGCCTCTTTTTGGACTTGGTGGAGGAAAGTGTTTAAAACCAAAATTCTGTTTCGACTTTGCAGTTCTTTCAAGTCCCGCATTTCTTGCTCTTGACACTGGGCCAGGATCTAAACAGAAAGCAAATAAAATTAGGGTTTAGGGTTTAGGGTTTAGGGTTTGAGGTCGCGCATTTCGTTCTCTTGGCACTGGGCAAGTAGCTAAATAAAAGCGAAAACAAATAAAATTAGGGTTTAGGGTTTAGGGTTTAGGGTTACTTCTTTTTGTGCTGCTAGTTGGCCTTCGGGGTCTAATTAAATACTTCCTAGGGTTTAGGGTTTAGGGTTTAGGGTTTAGGGTTACTTCTTTTTGTGCTGCTAGTTGGCCTTCGGGGTCTAATTGGATGCTTCTGAGTTCTTCAAACTTTGCAATTCGGGCCACCTAAATATCCAAAATAAATAATTTAAAAACAAATAAAAATAAAAATAAATAAAAACAAAAACAAACAAATAAAAATATAAACAAATGAGGCAAAAAAGAAACAAAAAAGAGACAAAAAAGAAACAAAAAAGTGACAAAAAGGAAACAAAAAAGAGACAAAAAAGAAACAAAAAAGAGACAAAAAGGAAACGAAAAATAAACAAAAAAGAAACAAAAAGGAGACAAAAAAGAGATTAAAAAAAAGAAAAAAAGATTAAAAAAAACAAAAAAAAGAGACAGTCTTGCCTTCCACTGGGCCTCCAGAAACTGTCTCTCAGTCTCCTTTCCAGCTTTTAATTCTTCTCGCTTTTGTGTCTGCTGCAGCTGCTGCGTCTCTGCTGCTGCAGCAGCAGCAGCAGCACGAGCAGCAGCCTGGCAGCACAGCAGCAGCAGCAGCAGCAGCAAACGAACTGGTGAGTTAGTGGAAGTCAATATAAATAAATAAATAAAAATAATAAATAAATAAATAAAAATAATAAATAAATAAATAAATATAATAAATAAATAAATAAATATAATAAATAAATAAATAAAAATAATAAATAAATAAATGAAAATAATAAATAAATAAATAAAAATAATAAATAAATAAATA